>NC_048598.1:109157026-109389744 GCF_003668045.3 Cricetulus griseus | reverse complement strand
TTCTTCATTCCTCCCTCTCTTCAACTAAATTCCTGATTTCAGCTCATTGTATATCTGTGGATGTCTGTCTCTGCTTCCTTCAGCCACTGGGTGAGGGCTCTAGGATGGTATAAAGAGAAGTCATCAATCTCATTTTAGGGGAAGGGCTTTTGGGTTATCCTCTCCATCATCGCCTGGATTGTCAGATTGTGTCATCCTTGTAGGTCTCTGGAGATCTCCCTGGGTCCAGATCTCTTCTCAGACCTATAGTGGCTCCCTCTGATATGGTATCTCTTGTCCTGCTCACTTTCCTCTATTCTTCCCGAACTCAATATTTCTGGCCTCCATTTCCTCTCCTCTACTCCTCTTCTCTTCCTCTTATTGTAGCAGCTCCTTCCCCTTCCTACCCTCATGCACCCAATTAGTTCGGGAGTTCATGTCACTTCCATTCCTGGGGACCATTTATCCCACAGAGTCCTTCATGTTTCCTAGTTTCTTTGGTGAAGAGGATTATAGGCTGGTAATCCTTTGCTCTATGTCTAAAATTCATATATGAGTGAGTACATACCTTGTTTGTCTTTTTGTGACTGGGTTACCTCACTCAGGATGGTTTCTTCTAGTTCCATCCATTTGCCTGCGAATTTCAAGATTCCATTGCTTTTTTCTGCTGAGTAGTATTCCATTGTATAGATGCACCACATTTTCTCTATCCATTCTTCAGTTGAGGGGCATCTAGGTTGCTTCCAGGTTCTGGCTATTACAAACAATGCTATGAACATGGTTGAACATATGTCCTTGTTGTATGTACATGCCCTATTTGGGTACATACCCAAGAGAGGAATGGCTAGATCTTGAGGTAGACTGATTCCCAGTTTTCTGAGCAACCGCCATACTGATTTCCAGAGTGGTCTTACAAGAAAACACTCCCACCAGCAATGGAGGAGTGTTCCTGTTTCTCCACATCCTCTCCAGCATAGATTGTCATTGGTACTTTTTATTTTAGCCATTCTGACAAGTGTGAGGTGGTATCTCATAGTTGTTTTGAGTTGCATTTCTCTGATGGCCAATGATTTTGAGCACTTTCTTAAGTGTCTTTCAGCCATTTCAGATTCTTCTGTTGAGAATTCCCTATTTAGTTCTCACCCCACTTTTTAATTTCATTGTTTGGTGTTTTGGTGGCTAGCATCTTAAGATCCTTATATATTTTGGAAATTAGTCCTCTGTCAGATGTGGGATCAGTGAAGATCTTTTCCCATTCTGTGGGTGGTCATTTTGTCCTACTGACTGTTTCCTTTGCCTTGCAGAAGCTTCTCAGGTTCAAGAGGTCCCATTTATTAATTGCAGACCTCAGTGTCTGTGCTACTGGCGTAATTTTCAGGAAGCAGTCTCCTGTGCCAATTTCTTCAAGGGTAATTCCCACTTTCTCTTCTAGAAGATTCAGTGTGGCTGTATTTATGCTGAGATCTTTGATCCATTTGCACTTAAGTTTTGTGCATGGTGAAAGGTACGGATCTATCTGTAATTTTCTGCATGTCCGAATCTAATTGAATCAGCACCATTTGTTGAAGATGCTATGTTTTTCCATTGTATAGATTTAGCACCTTTGTCGAAAATAAGGTATCCATAGATGCGTGCATCAATATCAGGGTTTTCAATTCGATTCCATTGGTCTATCTGTCTATTTTTGTGCCAATACCAAGCTGTTTTCAGAACTATGGCTCTATAGTATAGCTTGAAGTCGGGGATGGTAATGCCTCCAGAAGATCCTTTATTGTAAAGAGTTGTTTTGGCTATTCTGGGCTTTTTATTTTTCCATATAAAGTTGAGTATTGTTCTTTCAATGTCTGTGAAAAACTGTTGGGATTTTGATGGGGATTGCATTGAATCTGTAGATTGCTTTTGGCAGGATTGCCATTTTTACTATGTTAATTCTACCTATCCAAGAGCATGGGAGATCTTTCCATTTTCTGGTATCTTCTTTAATTTCTTTCTTTAAAGTCTCAAAGTTATTATTGTACAGATCTTTCATTTTTTGGTTAGTGTTACCCCGAGATATTTTACGTTGTTTGTGGATATTGTGAAAGGTGATGTTTCCCTGATTTCTTTCTCATTGGATGTATCATCTGTATATAGTAGGGCTACTGATTTTTTTGAGTTAATTTTGTATCCTCCTACCTTGCTGAAGTTGTTTATCAGCCATAGGAGTTCCCTGGTAGAGTTTTTCGGGTCACTAATGTAGACTATCATGTCGTCTGCAAATAGTGAAAGTTTTACTTCATTCTTTCCAATTTGTATCCCTTTGATCCCCTTTTCTTATCTTATTGCTATAGCCAGAACTTCAAATACAATATTGAAGAGATATGGAGAAAGTGGACAGCCTTGTCTTGTTCCTGATTTTAGAGGAAACGCTTTGAGCTTTTATCCACTTACTTTGATGTTGGCTATTGGTTTGGTGTATATTACGTTTATCATGTTTAGATATGTTCCTGTTATTCCTGTTCTCTCCAAGATCTTCATCATGAAGGGATGTTGGATTTTGTCAAAGGCTTTTTCAGCATCTAATGAGATGATCATGTGGTTTTTCTTTTTCAGTTTGTTTATATAGTGGATTACATTAATGGGTTTTCGTATGTTGAAACATCCTTGCATCCCTGGGATGAAGCCTACTTGATCATGGTGGATGATTTTTCTGATATGTTCTTGGATTCGGTTGGCCAATATTTTATTGAATATTTTAGCATCGATGTTCACGAGGGATATTGGTCTGTAGTTCTCTTTCTTAGTCGTACCTTTGTGTGGCTTGGGTATCAAAGTGATTGTAGCCTCGTAGAAAGAGTTTGGCAATATCCCATCTGCTTATATCATGGGGAACAGTTTGAGGAGTACTGGAATTAGCTCTTGTTTGAATTTCTGGTAGAATTCTGCAGTGAAACCATCTGGCCCTGGGCCTTTTTTGGTTGGGAGGCTTTTGATTACTGCTTCTATCTCATTAGGGGTTATAGGTCGATTTAAACTATTTATCTGATCTTGATTTAATTTTGGTAAGTGATATTTATCCAGAAAGCTGTCCATTTCCTTTAGATTTTCCAATTTTGTGGAATACAGGTTTTCAAAGTAAGACCTAAAGATTCTCTGGATTTCCTCAGTGTCCGTTGTTATATCCCCCTTTTCAATTCTGATTTTGTTAATTAGCATTGCTCTCTCTTTGCCTTTTGGTTAGTTTGGCTAGAGGTTTGTCTATCTTATTGATCTTCTCAAAGAACCAACTCTTTGTTTCATTGATTCTTTGTACTGTTTTCCTAGTTTCTACTTTGTTGATTTCGGCTCTCAGGGTGATTATTTCCTGGCGTCTACTCCTCTTTTGTGTGTTTGCTTCTTTTTGCTCTAAAGCTTTCAGTTGTTCTGTCAATTCTCTAATGTGACTTTCCTCCAGTTTCTTTATGTGAGCACGTAGTGCTATGAAATTCCCTCTTAGCACTGCTTTCAGGGTGTCCCATAAGTTCGGGTATGTTGTGTCTACATTCTCATTAAATTCTAGGAAGTCTTTAATTTCTTTTTTTATTTCTTCCTCAACCCAGGAATGGTGCAATTGGGAGTTATTCATTTTCCACGCAAATGTAGGTTTTCTGCAATTCGTATTGCTGTTGAATTCTAGCTTTAATGCATGGTGGTCTGATAAGATACAGGGAGTTATTTCAATACTTTTGTAGCAGTGGAGGTTTGCTTTGATACCAACTATGTGGTCAATTTTTGAGAATGTTCCATGTAGCGCTGTAGCTTTTGTGTTTGGATGGAATGTTCTATAGATATCTGTTAAACCCAGTTGTGTCATAACTTCTGTCAGATCCTTTGTTTCTTTGTTAAGTTTCTGTCTAGTGGTTCTATACAATGGTGTAAGGGGGGTGTTGAAGTCTCCTACTAAAAGTGTGTGTGGTTATATGTGTGGTTTGATCTTTAGTAATGTTTCTTTTACAAATGTGGGTGCTTTCGTATTAGGAGCATATATGTTCAGATTTGAGACTACATATTGATGGACTTTTCCTGTGATGAGTATGAAATGCCCTTCTTCATCTCTTTTGATTGCTTTCAGTTTAAAGTCTAATTTGTTAGATATTAGGATTGCTACATCAGCTTGTTTCTTGAGCCCATTTGATTGGAAAATCTTTTCCCATCCTTTTACTCTGAGGTATCGCCTGTCTTTGAAGTTGAGGTGTGTTTCTTGTAAACAGCAGAAGAATGGATTATGTCTTCGTATCCATTCTGTTAGCCTATATCTTTTTATGGGTAAGTTAAGACCATTGACATTTAGGGATAGTAATGTCAATTTTTCATTGGTTCTTCTTTGTTTTGGATTTATTGTTGGTGGTATCATTGCGTGTGTATTTTGCCCTCCCGTTTCTTTTTGAGTTTGGTAAAATTAGATTATCTATTGCCAGTGTTTTTGTGTGTGTAGTTATGTTCCTTGTGTTGGAGTTTTCCTTCCAGAGCCTTCTGTAGTGCTGGATTTGTGGATATGTATTGTTTAAATCTGTTTTTGTCATGGAATATCTTGTTTTCTCCATCTATAATGAAAGTTTTGCTGGGTACAGTAGTCTGGGTTGACATCCATGCTCCCTTAGTGCTTGTAGGGTACCTATCCAAGACCTTCTGGCTTTCAGAGTTTCCATTGAGAAGTAAGGTGTGATTCTGATTGGTTTGCCTTTATATGTTACTTGGCCTTTTTCCTTTGCTGCTCTTAATATTTTCTCTTTATTCTGTAGATTTGGTGTTTTGATTATTATGTGTCTGGGGGACTTCTTTTTGTGGTCCAGTCTGTTTGGTGTCCTGTAAGCTTCTTGTACTTTCATAGGCATATCCTTCTGTAGGTTGGGGAAGTTTTCTTCTATGATTTTGTTGAATATGTTTTCTGTACCTTTGAGCAGTGTTTCTTCACCTTCTTCTACACCTATTATTCTTAGGTTTGGTCTTTTTATGGTGTCCCATATTTCCTGGATAGTTTGTGTTAGGGATTTGTTGGACTTGAGGTTTTCTTTGGTTGATGAATGTATATCCTCTAGCGAGTCTTCAGTAGCTGAGTTTCTCTCTTCCATCTCTTGAATTCTATTGGATATACTTACATCTTTAGTTCCTGATCGTTTATCCAGCCTTTCCAATTCCAGCATTGTCTCATTCTGTGTTTTCTTTATTGTGTCTATTTCAGCTTTCATGCTTTGAACTGTTTCAAGAGCTTCCTTCACTTGTTTGGATGTTTTTTCTTGCCTTTCTTTAGATTCCTTAAGAGATTTATTTATTTCTTGGATTTTTTGGTTTGTCTTTTCCTCCATTTCGTTTAATTTTTGTTTGCTTTTTCTTCTATTTCTTTAAGGGATTTTCTTGTTTCCTCTTTAAAGGTCTCTATCATCTTGCTGAGATAATTTTTGAGGTCCATCTCATCTTCATGCTCTGTGTTGGGCTTTTCAGATCTTGCTGGAGTGCAGTCCCTAGCTTCTGGTGTTGTCATATTAGTCTTTCTGTTGTTGAGTGAAATCTTATTCTGTCTTCTCCCCATATCTTCTTTTAGTGGATGCAGGTGGTGTCTCTCTATCTTCTCTTGTGACCCAGTGGTGTGTGGGGGCCAGGAATTCAATGTCCACAACTCTGGATGGTCTTGATGCTCCTGGTAGTCTCCTCACTAGTTCCTAGTTCCTCAGTCTGTTGGCGGGATGGAAGAGTGGGGTGCTAGCAGATTCGGGGCACAGGGAGATCCTCCCTGCCTGGGCGTGTCTAGCCCAATCCCTCAGGCGCAGGTGGGGGTGTGGGGGTGGGGGTAGTCGGGGTATATGGTGTTTTGGGCTGGAGTCCGGGCCAGCAGAGACTCACTCTCCTAGTTCCTTGGTCGGTCGGCGGCCGATGTAACTTTGTAACCCTTCCTACCTGCTCCAACTCCTCCTGTGTCCTTCCACCTTCATTCAGGATTCTCTCTCTGTATATATTTTTCTGAATATTGATGTTCCTACTCAGTCCAGTGGGTGTCCATTTACACAGCATAAAGCTGACTGCCTGGGCATGGTCAACCTATTGGAAGTACAAAAATGAGAAGCCTGGAGAAAGAACATTGGCTTATAAAATGGAAGAAAGGAATGTATTTTGTGAACCAGATATGTATTGGGAAACTATTTGTGACATACTCTATCAGGAAGAAGATGTGGTGGCATAGTTTAATGACACATGGAAATATTTTGTTTTGAAAAATTAAAATTCTTATTAGTGCCATAGCAAATCAATTCACTTACTACCATTCAGCCATGCAAAGTAAGTACAGTTATTTTGAAATTGATGCAACTACTTTTCATTTATGTAGTTACTTTATTTTTGTCCTTATTCCTCACTCTATTGATTATCAAGAGGTGATGAGAACTCTAAATTGCCAGTTAATGATAATGAATCCACGGGGGCAAAATCCTATTTCAAAAAGCTCCAACTTTTCAGGCAAACACTAGTGATTTTATATAATTATTTTGTTTTTTTTTGTTTCTAAAAACTGTCATTTTCCCATGGGGGTTGAGAATGAGTGAATTACGTGGAGTGAATGGAGTCTGGCGAAATCTACCAGTATATGTCCAATTCTGTGTCACCTTTTGCATATCTCTAGGGTTTTCTGTTTGTCATTACTCATATTTGTTCATATTTTTGCCCATGGTGATCTCTTGTTTGTAGTGAGGGTTATTGTTTCAATATTTCTTTTTGAGTGTGTCCTTTCCACAGCACAGATGAAGAACACCTGTTACTGTTCCTGTCATCCATTGAGTGTGGGTAGCCAGCAGGAAACCTCAGCTCTTCAGCATCTTCTCCTGCCTTGATATCACATTGACTCTAAGCTCCAAGAAATGGAGGCAACAGCACATCACAAGTCCCCCCCACAAAAAAAACAAGCATAATTCAATATTTCTCATTATAACTTCTCATCTTCCTGTGTCTGAGTATGAGTCACAGAGAATTCATTTGCATGTCTTCTTCCATTTTACTGCATATCACACTGCAATAAGGATTTCTATATTCTGTCTCTTTTTAAGAGGTGTGTCAGGGATTCCTTGCATCATATATTCTTGACAATTCAGGTGGCTTTTACTCTTCAACTTATCAGTGGCCACAAGCATGTGTGAATATAAAACATGCAAAGCTTTTCCAGAGAAAAGGCAGGGAGATGATCAAGCCACTTCTTTGAAGAAAAATAACTCATTGTTTAAAATTTTGATTTTAGTTTTCTATCAATTGTCTTTTATATAATCCAACAAAATCTGAGGATATACAAGTAGAATTTAGAAATCATATTACATTACAAATATATAGTGATTTTGAAAGTAATGCTTTATGTAACCTAGCCATTTAATTAACAGCAAAAATAAAACAGTTAATTAAAAGATATAAAAGATATCTACTTATCTGGAAAGTGTTTTGTTTAAATGAAGCGGTTTTAAAGTTAGATTTGTTTTTTATGTAATACTGGCTGTTAACAGTTTTAAGTATAACTCTAGAATGCATCCTATGTTTTTAATAGCTAATTTTGAACTTTTGGACATGGCAATTTTTTATTTTATATGGTTAAATTATAGATGGCAGCAGAAATGGAACATGGTGATATTCATTACAAAAAAAATGAAGTAGTTTCCATTTAGTTTCAGCAGGACCATGAGAAGCAGTGGTTAAAGCTTATGCTTTCTGTGTGCTGAGGTTATTGTTGGTCAGTGTTGGACCATGGCAACATCTCTCTAGACTCTCTTTGTAGTAGCATCTGGCCTTGACAATGAACCTGAAACCATGTCCAAAGAGTCTGGCTACTTCTTCAGGTTCACTGCTTTGTCCTGCCTTCTCCATTCAACTCCAGGCACTATATTCCTTTCACTTGTCACTCGCTGGTTTCTACACAGATTTTTTTTCTCTATGTTTTTCAATCACTATATGTCATACTTTTCTAGAGATCTATGTTGGGCTTTCCCAACTCTTCCTTCATCTGAAGATCTCATTCCTACCTCGAGATTAAATACAGCATTAAACATTATCCATACCATCATTAAACTAATGACAAATGTTTGTGTAACACCAAATGCAATCTCTTTGAATTTCAACTATCTTCAGATCTCCTATCTGATCCTCTCTCATTACAGCTTTCTTAATAAATTTTTGTAAGTTTAATCTTCTTTCAGTGTCCTTTCCCTCAGGTACATAAGACCTCAACGTCACTTCCATATGTTATGGTTGTGTCCTCATAATCTTCCGGAGATTGCACTGCAGTGAGTAAGACACATTATCAATTATTAGGCAAATGTAAACCCAAGTCACAGTGAAATATCACTTTATACTTACAGAGATGTGCCTTATTAAATAACAATTTGAAATGCCGAGTTTGGGCATGAGGAGAAATTGAGTTCTTTTACATTCTCTTTTGTAATAAAAAATGGCAACATTAGAAATCAACATATGATCCATCAATTCTACTTCTTAGCATGTGTAATCAAAACCCAGATGCAGAGATTAATACAGATATTTGTACATTCATGTTCATAGCTCTAATATTCCTACTTGCTCCCCAAAGAAAAAGGAAGTCATAATAAACAAAACTATACATGGACAGATGCAGACAGTGGTGCATTGATCAGACTTCAATAGAAGCCATCTGCAAAAGCACAAGCTTTTTTTGTTTGTTTTGTTGTTTCCATTTCACTACTTTGAGTTTCCTAAAGTAGACAAATCCACAGAAAAATAAATGGTAATCACCCAAGGCTGTGGAGCCAGAGGAATATGGAGATGCCCTTTAGTGGCTAGAGAGTTTTTGGTTTTTCGAGACAGGGTTTCTCTGTGTAGCTTTGGAGCCTATCCTGGCACTTGCTCTGAAGACCAGGCTAGCCTCGAACTCACAGAGATCCACCTGCCTCTGCCTCCCGAGTGCTGGGATTAAAGGCGTGCACCATCAATGCCCAGTGAGAGTGAGTGTTCTTAATGCATCTGAAATGAACTGTGTGAAGCAGAAAAGTAAAAAATATTAATTATATGTATTTTAATATTTATGTAGATAAATAATAATGGGCATATATGATATGAAAGTAGAAGTAAGAGTGTGTAGAGGAAGGTCAGGACTAACAGAGTCGGTTGAGAAAAGGAATGGAGAGGGGGATGAAAGTTAAAATGCATTATTTGCTTCCCTGTAAAACCGTGGATGAAAGCCGTTCATACACACAGTAGCTCTAAGTCGTTGCATATCTGTACACATTTGCATTCTACTGAGGATAAAGCAATGGAAGAAGTGAATGCCTAACAAAGGACCACCTCACTAGGACATGCTTTGCTAAGAATCGTGTCCTGATTTCCCTATCTACTCATTGTGTTTACTATTGTAATCTATATTATACAAAAAAATAAGCCGTCTGAAGGAAAGAGGGTCATGATTATCATCCTGATTTGATTCTGGTTTCTCAAAAACTACATAGCATGTTGGACATAGTGTCTCAATTAATATTTGCAGAGACAATGCATGACTAACCTAAGAACAATATCTTATTGGATAATCTGCATATTCATGTAATTTCAGATGATTAGTTCATTCTACTTCGATGTTGACAGAGTATTCACAAGTGTTTAAGAGTGTGTGACCTTTATCTACCCCATTCAGATACCATTGGAAAGAGAATAGAGAATTGTGAGATCACTGGGCTGCATGTCTCCAAGGAAAAGTTTACAGTATAAAAAGTAGAGACTAGATTCAAATGAAAGATTTAGTATGCTTGAAGAACTGTCATTCATGTCTGGGTTGTGGGAGTTAAAAGTCATGGGGAGTTCACATTCAGGTGACTGCCTCTTTTATAACTTTGGGAAGCAATTACCTTATCTCTTATTGTCTCTCTATATTTAAGAGTTCCTATGGTAAAGTTGTATGAAAGGCCGGCCGTCAAATTAACTCTGCAAGCTACGTGTTAAACATTGACCTCATCATTAACCTCCAAAGTCTATAAAGGGCTAAAATCAAAATAAAACAAACAGATGTAAAGCAACACAGAGAGGAATTATAAGGACCAAGAAAACAAAGTGGCTGCATTTTTATTTTTTTATTATTATTATCAAATCAACACAGAACTTAGAGATGAACATGAAATATTCTTTCCCCCTTTGGATCTGAAATCATATTCTGATTTTATAAGGAAGACAGAGATGTTTAGAAACAAAGTTATTTCAGGATTAACTGCTTTAAAGTCTTGTGTCCAGGTTCAGGTTTTTTCCCTGGCTAGAGAGGTCCATGGGGTTTCCTGAGAGCATTCTCTCATGTTCTCTTGCTTGTACCTAAGGAAGGAAAATTTTTCTGTTCTCCTGAAAGTAACTAGGCCACTAAGGGCTGCTGAATCAAAGTCCTTGGCAGGGAGATGAGATTGAGTGGTGATTTACTAGCCATAATCCTAACCTGGCAAGAAGTGTACCCCAGTGAGCATCTTCCTCCATACTGAATGGGAAGTTCTCCACCTTGCACTTAACATTACTACCATCAAAGAACACCTTTCTGCATGTGCCCTTCACTGTATATATAATCAATGGCAAGAACTTAAAAACAACATCATTTTTATATGCACTTTTTAATATGTATGTATTTTTAATAAGCACTTTTTCCATTTTTGGTTTGTAGGGATCATACTGCAATACTGTAGCCATGCCAATGATACTTCCTGGTTCTAATTTTATTTGTCATACATAAATATCCTGATATGTTGTCACCAAATCATATGGTACTTTTATATTTTATATTTTAGGGAACCTGGGTATAGATTGAATATCTGTTTCTCACTCCCCAAATTTACATTATGATTACTAATTTCCAATGGTGTCTGTAAATGGTGCCTATTGGAAGTAATCAGAACATACCCGAAAGGGATAATTTCCCATAGGGAAGAGATGCCAAAGAGCTCTTCTATCATTTTTATTATAGGAGCATGTAACAGGACACAATATCATACACCAGGAAGTAAGACTGCAGCACACATGGAGTCTATTCGTGTCTGATTACAGGTTCTCCAGAGCTGTGAGATACACATTAATGGTGCTTATGGGCCAACACCTGAGGCCAAGTTGGTATCTGAGGGTCATACTTCCATGGGGCCATATATATTTGTGTGGCCTGTGCTGCCACCAGTACCAAGATGACACCGAGGCACAAGCTGCAGCCTAGGGCCATGTCTGTGTATTTGTCCCTGCCCTAGCCAGGGTCTACATTGCTATCCATAGTTCCTGGTATCCTGGAAGGCCATGTGGCTGCCCTCGGTCTGGGGCAAAACCTGGGGCCATGTTGGAGTCCAGGAACCACAGTGCTACTGGGCTCATGTTGATCTGAGAGACCTGTGCTGATGACAAAGGCCATGCTTATATTTGGGCTCATGCTGCTGCTGATGGCTATGTCTGTGTCTGTGGTTCTTCTGAAACTGGGGTCTGTGTTTTTGTCTATTGTCGATGTGACCACAGGGGCCTATATGAACCATGTGTTGGACTATATATTGAACCATGTGTTATAGCAGGAGGGGCATGCTTAGCTAGCCCCAGTACAGGAGAGCTGCCCTCCTACTTACCAGGGAGGTTATTTTGCCTCTCTCAGGCTCTGGGATAACAAACCCCAATGACCTTGGCACAAGTCCATCTGAATTACAGAAGATTAGAGGTAATGAACATGTTGTTTAAAATGGTTTTCCCAGTGTGTGTGGTGTCCTGGATTAAATCCTTTGTACCACAAAATAAATAAAAACAAACTGCTTATTTGAGATCTTTTGTTACCTGGCATTACATACTTGTACAAGGGTACGAGCAGATGACTTCTGATTCATGACATTGCGTTTGTTGTCTACTCACATGCAGTCTGGTAAAATTCTTGCTTTAATGTTCCTGACAACCTGAAATCTGATGGTGTTTTAGATGCACTCTATTCCTGGCTCATACTATAATGTGAAATACAATTTATATCAAATTGATGTTGATTGTCTCATCCTCTGAACCCACTATGTTGCGTTCCTTTGAATGCCCACTAGACTGCAATTACCTTTACCTCTCAAGTGTAAAATAAACTGCCATCTGGATAAAAGTTAAAAAAAAACAGTTATTTGAGAGTTTCAAATAAACAGATGTTTATTGTTGAATAAACTGGCATTCAGGGTTACTGATTTCCTCATTTCTTTCTGAGAAAATGCTTGTGGAGCAAGCACCTGCCGCCTCAGAGAGAGCTAAGAATGTGTAACATGATAATGTGAGCAAGGACCTCTGAACTGCACATGGGGATGTGCCATTGATAGGAAGCCTCTGTGTATGCCTGCATCCAAGCATAACATGTGTTTAAAGAGTTATAAACTCTCAGTCTTCCAGACAACTGCAACAGCATTTGTGTTGCGTTTCTCATTAATATTCAGCCTGATTTCTTTTATTATATCCTACTTTTGCCCTCATACTAGTTTTTCTGTGATAACAGAACAATGCTACACCCTAAAACCAAAGGAGTTTTGTTCAGCTCAGAGAAATCCTAGCTGAATGTAGTTTGAAGATTTTTTTGGTCAGACAGGATACACAATGAAATCTAGAACTTAGCCTTGAGAAACATAATAAAGCATTTTTCTTCCATTTATTTTATTTTTTCTCTACTTTTTAATTTAAATTAGATTCAAGCTTGTTTTACATGTCAATCCCAGTTCCCTTCCCTCCTCCCCTACCCCCCTCTACCTCCTATCTCATCCCCTTTCTGCTCCTCAGGGAGGATGAGGACTTCCATGGGAGATCTTCAAAGTCTGCCATATCATTTGGAGCAGGGCCTGGACCTTCCCCTGTGTGTCTAGGCTGAGAGAGTATCCCTCTATGTGCAGAGGGCTCCCAAAGTCTATTCGTGTACTAGGGATGGATCATTCACTACCAGAGGCCCCAAACATTGCTCAGACTCCAAACTGACATCCACATTAAGGGGATCTGGATCAGTCCTATACTGGTTTCCCAGATAATCTGTCTTGGCTTAATAAAGCATTTTTGTGTGTATTGATTAATTTAGAAAATGACAAGCTGTCATAATTATTATACCACATTGCTAATCATTGAGAATAATCCACTTGTAATATGAAATTATTTGTGCTTTACATATGTTTTTCTTTTTAAGTAGAAGTGGGTAAAATACTATCTCATAAATAATAATTGAAGTAAATTTGTTAAAAATATCTGCAATAGAGTTTCTTTTTAAAATTTTATTTATTTATTAAGTATGAAGTATTCTGCCTGCATGTATGCCTGAAGGGCACCAGAATTCATTACAGATGCTTGTGAGCCACCATGTGGTTGCTGGGAATTGAACTCAGAACCTCTGGAAGAGCACTTAGTGCTCTTAATCTCTGAGCCATCTCTCCAGCTACTCAATAGGGTTTTAAGGAGTGTAGTAAGACACAATTATGGAAAAGGATTTAAGGAAGAAAAAGTAAGATTTACTAATTTTCAATTAAAGTAATTATATATATATATATATATATATATATATTTCATATCTAAAATCTGTAGCCTAAGGGAAAACAATAAATGTATTTTAAAAATTTCTTTCTGTGTGTGGGGGGGTGGTGTAATGTAGGTATTCATTCAAGTGGGAGTGTGGATGCGTTGGTGTGTGTGTATGAACATGTGTGTATGTGTATGGGAGCCATATTTGATGTCAGATGTTTTGCTTTATTCTTTCCACACTTAATTTTTGAAATAGGGTTTCTCACAGAATCTGATGCTGATGTAGTTATCTAGGTTGGGGGGGCAATGAGCTTCCAGAATCTTCCTCCCTGTGTACTCCTCAAATTTAGTTACAGAAAGGTGCAAACTGTTAATATATCAGCTACCATTTTAGTGGGGTACATAAGCTCAGACTCTCATGCTTTTTATAGTAAATATGTTGCTGATAGAGCTATCTATCTAGCCCCAATTTATAGATACATATAACATATCTATATAAAAATATAACATATACTCTATATGTACACATATGTACATGTCTACATGTCTACATTTATTTATTATGTCATATAATAATATATTTTAAAGTATATCGGACACTGGAGATTGGCTGTAGAATTTAAAATGAGAAAGGTATTTTTTGATAGTAGTAGTTATAATGGATTAAGTCAGCAACTACACTGTTAGAAAAGTGTGTGTTCTTGGGAATGTCATATGAATAGTAGACCAGGGTATGTTCCCAAATGTGAGACATTGTTAAAATATGACATGTTGGTATAGAGGCTTGTAAGATGTATGAAATAAGGACAGCTGCTGGGAACACTTCTAAAATTAGATGTCTTAGTTAATGAAAGTTTTAATTGTTCATACATTTCTTCATAGATGCCAAGGCTTCTTAGATGCCTTGTTTATTAATAGGGAATACTTGAAGTTTTCAGTGTTTCCATGTATGTTCTTTCAAGGAGGAATGATCTCTTTTAAGAAGAGAATAACATCTTTGCTTTTATTTCTGGTGAAGGTCACCTTGGGCTATTGAAAAGAAAAGCATTTTCATGCATCCAGATTCATTTATTTTTTGGCTTGAATTTTTGTAGCAGAGAAAAAGCACCAATTCCCCATTGTTTACTGTTCTTAATAGGTCCAGCTGCCTGTGGGTGGTCCATAAAGTTGTGAAGCAAAAGCTCTTCACACAAAAAAAGTAGTTGACCATAGTCTTCCAAATTCAGTCCCTAAACTGTAATTACACAAATTGGCACAATTTCCAAGGAGAGAATTTTAGTTTGACCAACTCATCACCTTGATTACTAGAATGTGATTCCATCTAAGAATATGTCTGGGGTATGTGGAAGGTAGCCTTAAAATTAAAACTGCATATTACTTTTAATTTTCATTTTAAACTTTAAATGCAATGACTGGATCATAAATTAATGGTTTTGAACTCTACAGTTTATTCAACATAGAAATAAGAATGCCTTTATTGTAACATAAATGCTAAAAATGATGAAGATGTGTATAGGAAATAATAGGAAATAATCTAGGATTCGTGTTAAACTATTGCCACAAAAGTGGAAATTTCTGTGTTTAAAATATATTAATAAACTATTGTTGATTTAGGAAGTAAATTGTTATATTCTACTCTGTGTAATTTTAAGTGGAAAATCTCTAATATATTTATTTAAAATTGTTTGTGATATTGTGTTTTGCAGGAATGATACACTGTCTTGGTAATTCATATATGAATGTAATAACCTGGTGCATGCTAATGATAGAGAAGACCATGCACTCCAATGGGAACTAAATAAAGGAATTACCCTGATAGGACACCATGTTTTAATCTGTTTTCACCAACTTAGAAATGAGGAAGAAGAATGGCCCACTTACAGGCAGTTAATCATATTCAGGCCACTTGTACTGGTTGGCTGCCCTTGCAGGGTGGCTGACTATGCAGTAGTTATTATTATAGATAGAGAACAGGATGTGAGGAGGGGGAACTCTGGAGGCCAATGAGCTGAATGTGAATCCCAGGTCAGCCCTTACTTCCTCAATCTGTGACCTTAGCAAGTAATGAGTATCATAGTGCTGCATGGCTCCATGGCAACACCAGGGTAGTCACCACAATACCTCATTATGTAGAGAGGATTCAAGAGATGATTCATATAAATAATGTAGGACACTGAAGTGTTATTAATGACTATGTACAATGGGCTCAGAGCTCCTGAGTCTTTATAAACACTAAGGTAAAGAAGATTCCTATATCATATAACAAATTCAGAATACTTTGTACAAAAATAACCTACATAAGAATTTTAAATACAGAATTTGACAAAAAACAATTAAGCTCTAACAAGTAAGTAATTCAGCAGGATTCCAGTGATAGGTAAAACCAATAGACTTAATTAGTAACTCATTTCATTGTAAACATTATAATTGATGTTTTTGAGACAAGGTCTTCCTATGTAATTCAAATATGCCTGGAACTCACTATATAGGTAAGCTGGCTTTGAAACTCTGGTCTTCTTGCCTCAACTTCCTCATAGGAATTTGAAATTTTAGGCATTTTTGTCCATGTCTGGCATAGTCTACATTTGAAATTGTGGATTTATAAGTATTTCTAAAGAACTGCATTTAATATTCAAAACAGTCTTCTGAGATTTAGCTCACCAGTCCTGTTTATAATCAGATTACTGAAATAAATATGGTTTATGGGAATTAATCATAGTTATATAATTAGAAGTATACAGAATCACGAATTAGACCTAGATCCTAGTATCTGAAAACTGGGTAATTAACCACTTCTTTCTTATGAGCAGAACAGTCATGAGATCTGTTTCTATACTAGAGACCTAGTAAGTAAAAAGGGAAGAACCTCTCATTATAGAAATAGAGCAGGACAGATGAATCAGAAAGCTGTGGTTAGTAGACACAGAAAGATGTGGCTTGAAAAGCATGGTGGGTTGAACATGAGATTAGTGGAACTAGTACAATGTGGAAAATTAATAGAATGCTGAAGTACACTGTTAGAAAAGTGCATGTTCTTGGAAATGTCATATGAATAGTAGACCAGGGTATGTTCCCAAATGTAAGACATTGTTAAAATATGACATGTTGGCATAGAGGCTTGTAAGATATGTGAAATAAGGACAGCTGCATTGGAACAGAAGACACATGACCTCTGGTTTTCTATCATATAAGCTTGTCAGACTTTCTTGAATTTATGTTTATGAAATACAGTACCACTCAGTGAAAAGAATATAGGATCATTAACCAACTGTGGTGAATCTGAATCTTATATACTATAAGAATAAGCTCTCCATTTTGAATAATTTTCTTTTATGAGATATGATTGTATTTTCTATAAAATGGGATGCTATGTCACAAGAAATCCTATAATTTCTTACCAGTAATTTATGTTAAATATCTGCCCCAGTTCTTCTGCCTGACCATGGATTGAATGTTTTTGCATGTATAACATCCAGAACGGTTTGCAGAAAGTGAAGTATATCTTTTTGCCATGCCTCTACACATGTAGGGTTATGGTATATTTTCTTTTTAGTTTTCAGAATAAAAGCATAATTGTTCAGAAAGCAAACATATTAAAAGCACAAAAACTTGTTGATATTATCAAAATACAATAAAATATCAAAAGTATTAAGTAGATAATAAGCATGAAAGACTATGAAACAAAATTTTATATAAAAATATGTTTAAGGAAACAGTTATGATTTTAAAATCAGTCGAATGAAAATGTGACAAAGGCTTCATTTACATTTGGAGAATAGTATATAGATATATCCTGTTGTAAATTTTACATATCAAACTACCCAAAAGCATTTATATTGATGTCTTCATAGATAAATGCAAAGGCTTATGAGGAATTAAAGTAATTGTAAATATCTTTAAGACTTTTCCAAAATTCATTTGTGAGCACAAAAATATAAATTTATTGAAGAAAAAAATACATTAAATTCTGGAGAAGATTTAGAATCAATTGGGCGATATATTCATAAGATAAGGAATTATATGACATTTAATATTTAGTTCTTATTTTCAAGTTATCTATATCTCAACATTTTATCTTAATTAGAATTTATTGTTCATATATTAAACCTAGAAAAATGCTAGGATAATCAAATTCATCATACTAATTTCTACCTCACAATTACCAGATTCTTTTAAAAAACTTAAGTTGAAATGACTTTTGAACATACACAGAATTATCATTTGTAAATTACTCATAATGCTATGCTTCTTTTGATATCTAGTTACTTGACTATATATTTGGGATGTTAGTCCTCTATTAGATGGTAAAAATTGGTGGTAAGGTCTTTTTCCCATTCTGTAGACTGACATTTTGTCCAATTAATTGTTCCTTTACCTTATAGAAGCTTTCAGTTTTGTGAGGTTCCATCTATTAATTGTTGATCTTAGTGCCTGTGCTATTGATGTTATGCTGAGAAAGTTGTCTCCTGTGCCAATGTGTTCAAAACTATTCCCCACTTTCTTTTGCACTGGGTTCAGTGTATCTGGTTTTATTTTGAGGTCTTTGATTTGCTGGAACTTACCCTGGAATTTTGTCCAGGGTTGTAAGTGAGGTCCCATTTGCAGTTTTCTACATACAGACATCCATTTTGACCAGCACCACTTGATGAAGACGCTGTCTTTTTTCCTCAGTGTCTATTTCTGGCTTCTTTATCAAAACTCAAGTGGCCATATGTGTGTAGACTTATGTCTTGGTCTTCAATTTGATTCCACTGATCAATGTATCTGTTTTTAGACCAAGACCAGGTGGGATTTTATTATTATTATTATTACTATAGATCTGTAGCACAACTTGAAATCAGGAAATGATACATTTATCAGTTCTCTTATTGTTCAGGGTTGTTTTACGTATATTGTGTGTGTTTTTATATGAAGTTTATATGAGGTTGAGAATTGTCTTTCATGGTCTGTGGAAACTTGTGTTGGAATTTTGATTGGGATTGTAGTCAGTGTCTAGATTGCTTTTGGTAGGATGGGCATTTTTACCATGTTAAACCTACTGATTCATTAGCATGGGAGATCTTTCAACCTTCTCATATCTTCTTCAGCTTCAAAGAATTGATGTTTTTTTCATGCAAGTCTTTCACTTGCTTGGTTAGAGCTACCTAAGGTATTATATATTATTTGAGGTTACTGTGAAAAGTGGTGTTTCCCTGATTCCTTTCTCAGTCTGTTTGTCATTTGTATAAAGGAGGGCTACTGATTTTGTAGCTAGATAACATTGTATTTAGCTACTTTGCTGGAAATGTCTATCAGTTGTTGGAGTACCCAGGTAGCACTTACATATACTATCATATCATCTTCAAATAGAGATACTTTGATTTCTTCCTTTGTAATTTTTATTCTCTTTTCTTCTTCAGTCTTATTTTTAAGAACTATACTAAAGAACTTCAAGTACTATATTGAATAGGTATGAATTGAACACTTTTTTGTTTTGTTCCTGATTTGAGTGGAATTGTATTGAGTTTCTTCCCATTAAGGTTGGTGCTGGCTATAGGCTTGTTGTTAATGCCTTATTATGGTGAGGCATGTCCCTTTTATCCCTAAGCTCTCCAGAAATTTTATCATGAATGGCTATTATTTATCAATGGCCTTTTCTAAATCTAATGAGATGATCATGTGATTTATTCTTTCTTATTGTTTATATGGTGGAATAGATTTATTTATTTTTATATATTGAACTATACCATCATCTCTGGGATGAAGTCTAATTGATCATGGTTATACTCTATTTGCTGTGCTCCTGGATTCCGTCTGTAAGTATTTTGTTGAGTATTTTTACATGTAAGTTCACAAGGGAAATTGGACTATAATTTTCTTTTTTGTTTGCTTTCTTCCCTACAGGCAAAAGACACTCAATGTTGATTTTGTCTATATACAAAGTACTTCTCCAAATTTCATGATGGTTGACTTGTAGTCACTTTAGTTCTGTTGTTGTTATTATTATTTGTTTACTTTGGAAATTGTATTTAATTTACAACATTTCTCTTTTCCCTGTCCTCCCTCCAAATTCTCCCACACACCTGTCCTCACTGGCCTTCAGAGTTATGGCTTCTTTTCTTACCAATTGTCATTCCATGCGTGGAATATATATATATATATATATATATATATATATATATATGTGTGTGTGTGTGTGTGTGTGTGTGTGTGTGTGTGTGTGTGTGCAGATTTCCAAATATAACATTTAGAGTACAGATAATGTTACTGGTATATAAGTTTTTTGGACTGACCAGTAGACCCTGAATAGCAAATTGGTGTGCTCTTCTCTGGGGAAGATTTTTCCTGCTCCTATATTTCCTCAGTTACTTATAGTCTACTAAATGATACCTAAAAAACCTACAATGCATGTAATTCAGTCTATAAATATGCTTATCAAGTTGTAGTAGCATTTTGCTATCCAGGCTGACCATGATAGAGCCAACTACAATTTAACAAATCTCCAATACTAGAGGATGAAACTTTCTCTTTTGAGTGGCTGGCTAGGGCTATGTAAGAGACTCCACAACCCACAATCCATTGCTATTGCTCTTGGTTACACCCCAAACATGGCCGGCAAGTCCCCATTGCTTAAGACACCATACATTTCAGAAACAGGTCCCTGGGATCCCTGTGCTAGACCTGAACTGAATGTCCCCTCCCTAAGGACTAGCTTTCATGTCACCAGAATATGTCATGAAAGATTCCAAAGGAGTTAGGCAACCAACCAACAGTCCCACCTACGATGTCTGTGAACCATATCACTTTTGTTCTTTATAGGTTTAAATACATTAAAAATACGTGGTCAAAAAGTTTAATAGTTAAGTGCTGTCTACATAGTCTCTGGATTCTTTTATCTTCCCAGAAAATGACATAAGAATATAAGCAGTGACAAACAGGAAATCGCTTTCTTCACTTCTCTGTGGAGATGCTGAGCAGATGCAATGTAGACCTCAATGGAATAAGAGGCCCAGACTTTTTCTCCAGAAAAAGAAGACCATGTGGAAATACTTAGATTTATAGAAATGGGCTAATAATTAAGTCATAGCTAGCTATATAAGTAACCATAACTTTTAGCCATAACAGTATTCGCAACTAATATAGTGTCTGCATGTTTCTTTGGGGCAGAGAAGGGCAGGAGAATCCAGCCAGGCCAAGAAACTTTCTCATTACATACCTCTCCTGAAAAAAAAATGTAAGGCATTAGTTTGTGATATGGGTTTCCTTCACTTATGGTTCCTTTTCCCTGTTACCAATTTGTGACTTTCTTACTTTTGTGTAGATTAAGATGTTGGGACTGCTAAGATGCCAGAGTGGGTAAAGTGCATTCCTCTAACCTTGTCAAGCTGACTCTCAATCACTTCAGGAATTACATGTTGGACAGAAACAACTAACTCCTGAGTGTTTTTCTCTGACCTTCCTAAGTGTACACACACATTCACACACAGCAAATAAATAAAAATGTTGTTATCAAAGATGTTGTTCAAACTAACTATGGGGGAAGCTCACAAGTTTTCCAAATAAGTCCCTTGTAAAACTTCTCTTCTATGAATATAAGACTCAGGAACATGTACACTTCAATCACCATTTTAGAACATTCAGACCTATTACTTAAACAGATTCTCAAGGGTTAGAGACATGATACAACAGTGAAGAACATTTGTTGCTCTTGCAGAAGACTGGTGTTTGGTTTACAGTCCCCATGTAGCTACTAACAATGAACTGTAACTACAAGTTCCAAAAGATCTGACCTCCTTGAGCTCTGCATGTTCATGGTGCACAGACATGTATGAATGCTAAAAACATACACACATAAACTAGATATAAATACATATTTTGACATCAAATAAAACAACTGCATGAGATAAAGCTGATATCCAATTCTGATTGATGAAAGTAGCTAACCCATATAGTTTATCCTGGAAATGTGAGAAGAACAGCAACCAGCTTGGGGCCATGTCTGTGATCCCTGAGAACTTAGTAGTTTAGAGAATCCAGAACACAGTTCACAACCAATCTCAACATGAACAATGGCTTGCATGAGAATGCTTAGAATATTGGTAATCAGCTTCTGAACGTGACAAAACTATCTTTAGTCCAATCTATACAAAATCATGGCTGGAGATGGCTCTAACATCAGGGTTTCCAATGAGTGCTAAGCTAAGCTTCCATACATATCTTCTTGCCATCTTTCTTCTTTACTGTTCCTGCTTTTGCAGGTAGTCATGGCCATCACTCTGACTATTTCCTATTTTGGCTCTTTGGGATAGAGTTGATTTATGCTGTGGGTTTGAATATTTATTTCCCCTCATTATATGCCAAGATCAAGTCACAAATCAATTTTATTTGAATTTCACAGTCTTCAAATAATCTGTATTTTATATAAATATAGCATATAAATTCTCCCATGTGTACATCCAAATATCCTATAAGATTTTGGTAATTAGGATCAGAGTTCAGGAACATCTACTGTGAAGGGACCAGGGGAAAATACATTTTTGCATTTATGCAAACCTGTTTTAGAGCTGGGAGATTGCTCAGTAAATTACTTGTCATACAAGCATGAGTGCCTTGGGTTTGAACACCCTGTAGCTATGTAAAAAGCAAGCCATAACAGTGCATGTTTGTGGTCACATGCAGCTGGGTCATTTCTACTCTTTAATACATATTTGATTTGTGCTATGAAAAGAATATTTATGTTCCCCATTCAAATGATCAATCAAAACCACAATGGTATTTAAATATATAATGATATTTGAAGATGAGCCTTTTAAAGATAATTTCATGCAAGTAGAGCATTCTTAGTGAGATACACCAAGAAGGCAACCATAAACAAGCCTAAGAACAGGCCTTTACTAGACATTGGATTAGCACAGGTTTTATTCATAGACTTCTTATCCTATAGAACTTGAGCAAGAGATTCTTGTGATACAAGGCATTTAATCTAAGGGATTTACAGCTTCAGTTGATCAGAGAGTCTTCAATGAGAACATCCTCACCTGTAAAACTTGATCCTTTAAGGGTTAGAATGCAATTTTTATTAGTTTTTCAGTAAAGTTGGAGTGATAGATACTGTGGTAGTAGAAACACATGCATTTTTCTTTCTTTTCTTTTGGTTTTTTGAGACAGAGTTTCTATGTATAGCTTTGGAGCCTATCCTGCCCTCACTCTGGAGACCAGACTGACCTTGAACTCCCAGAGATCTGCCTGCCTCTGCCTCCCAGTGCTTGGGTTAAAGGCATGTGCCACCAACACCCAGCTGCATTTTTTCTTTCAACATAATATTCTTATTGATTATTTGGGGATCATACATTATAATCAACTTCACTTCCAAGTCTTTTGATGTCTACCCCACTGACCTTGTGACAACAACAATAACAAAAACATACAAGTCCAATTCACTGGAGCATGGTCAAACTCCAGTGGTCTACCTCTTAAATAGATCTGAGTTCTTTCATTTCCCCCACCCCCAATGAAAGCCATCTATTGTGGAGAGCCATACTTCAGTGTCCCATCATAGTTTTTTAAGAGTTCTACTCAATGACTTCCTGTTTAGTCTGCTAATTCTGTGGTGGAAGCAGTAATGCTTTTTTAGTGGAAAAGGGGAAATGGATTTCATTCATTACTTTCCTCCTTGTTGAGACAGTCTCTAAAAATGTCATCTTAAGGTTAAAAATAAAAAGGTTTATTTCAATTCATTTTGAAGTTGAAGTGCATTCTGACAGGGACTTCATCTTGGCATGAACTTGACCTAGTCACATTAATCTACAGTTTGGAAGAATAGAACAGTGATAAATGCTGGTGCTTACTTTCCTTTATCCCAGTATTCCAACCATCAAAATGTACCTGCCACACTGAAGGCAGATCTTCCCAACACTATTAACCTAAGCTAGCTATACCTTCAGATACATTCCAGAGGTTTTTTTTTCCCTTTGTAGATTCTAGATTCTGTTTACATTTTTTAAAAATAATTATAGCAACAGAACAGATTTCTGATGTTGTTGGATGTGTGTATGTACATGTGTTTGTGTTTTCGTGAGTACACATGTACAAGGATGCATTTGCCAGGGGTCAATTCAATGTCAGGTATCTTCCTCAATGGTTTCCAACCTTGTATTTTAAGATAGTGTCTCCATCCCTGATCCTAATTATCAGAGTGTCATAGAACAGGTAGGACAAGGACATGGAGTGGGGCTCTTTTATATTCTATATTAGGTTGTTTGTAGCTTAGAGAGTTTTTGAACCAATGTTTCTGAAACCTTTGAGTATTCAGTAGGCCAGTCCTGATGTTGATTCTTCATATCTCTGAGGAATGAACACTGGAATGTGGGAAAGCAGGCTCACTGGACTATAGGAAGATTGCACCAGAGTCTGTGTGTTCATACAGGGACACTTCGATTGATTTTCAGATGCCAAGTTCCAGATCTGGGCATGAAAAGAGAAGAGATGCAACCCTGTTATGGGGAAGGCATGTGTGCACTTATCTCAAGTCTAATAAATTTTGTGGCTGGGTCTTATGTAAGTAGCAGTGGAGAAAGAGCTTCAAATAATCACCTTTTAGTTTGAGTCCATTATTATCACAGTACTGTTTCTTAAGAAAAAGTGAGCTAGAATGTCTGTGCAGCAAATGACAGGCTGTGTCAGGGAGATCTGTTTTGTTTTCTTGTCTTCTGATAGAAAGCAAGTACGTGGAGTCACAAGAAAGACAAGAAAGTGATGCTGGGCACTAAGACAATTTTAATTGCTACTGGGAACCCAAATCTGCTTTTATAGCTTGAATTCAAATGAAAGCATAGTAACTGTCCAATTCTATGAGACTTTTGATGTAGCCTCTGAGACAACTCCTATACCTCCACCCTCCCCAGTGCATCTTTCCAATTAACCCCAATTCCCAAAGACTCCATTCTATTTCTTTCAAATTGTTTTTTGAGACCTTGAGTAGCTGGACCAACCCGACTATCTATGGGAATAATTTTTCCCAAAACAAATACTTCTTTTTCTACATCTACAGGACCTCTAGGAAGAAAAAAAGGATTCTTATATTTGGATTTGAAGTTATAGAATCAAAATTCTCTGACATTCAACAAATCTGCCCCTGTTCCTTTTAACTGGTAGGAGATAACAAATTGATAATCCAAGACTTTGTTTGAGATGAAGACACTGTCCTGGGAAGGCCAACTAGCCAAAATTAACATCTGTGTCTCTACACAGTCCCAAGCAGCCATTTGACCTTATGTCATTACTCTGTCTTTATATTTATACTCCTTGACTCTATATACTAAGTGAATAATTATTTCTTAGCATGTTTTGTTAGGTTAGTACAAAATCCAATACATCCTCCAAACTTTCTTATGGCTTTTTGTCTCCCCCTTTTCAGGTTGCTTTGGCAAAATGTTGAGTATTTCATCTCACTGACTTGCAACACAGGCACATCCTCCTCCAAGGCTCTAATTTCTAACTCCTGTTGAGAAGCATTGTGTGAAGGCATTGTCAGCCTTCTTTGCCCACTGGGTCTCCAGTCTCTCTTCTTAAGCTTCCAGCAGAGCCAATTAGCAGAGCATGTGGTGTAAGTTTGCAGAGTGAATGTGGTCGCCAAGTCCTGAAAATGTGGCCTAAATGCTAATTGGCCTTCAGACAAGTTCTTGGGTGTGAGTTCAGAGGAAAAATGATTAAGTGCAGCACCCATGGGGCATGAGTATTAATCCTTTTACCACTGAAGGTCATGGCATTCAGTGTACATTAGAGAAATATGTGAAAGGGCCTGTAATGCTCTAAAAATGGATGATGTGAGAAAAAGATTAAGAAAAGATTGAAAGTAAATAAGTAAAATAAAATGAGTAAAAGCCTTAAAATGTAACTGAGAAGCTTTGAAGGAAGAACAGGATAGGGCTGGGTTTTCAAGCCTGTGCATGGGTCTCATCCCTGCCAAAGATAGTAGCTTCAGCTTGCTTGATGCTAACAGCTTACTTC
This sequence comes from Cricetulus griseus, assembly GCF_003668045.3. Lineage (NCBI taxonomy): Eukaryota > Metazoa > Chordata > Mammalia > Rodentia > Cricetidae > Cricetulus > Cricetulus griseus. The sequence goes on along the minus strand of NC_048598.1, from coordinate 109,364,307 downwards.
CTGATGCTTTTCTCAATCCTGTGAGCATTCATTTTGAGGGGAAAAAGTGTCATTGTGTGTGAACGAAAATTTACTCGTGATATGGCCCACCAATTTTGACTTTCCTATGAGTTTCTACTCAGTAGGTCTAGTCTTCTATCCAAAGTGCAACAAATTCTTCCAGTTTACTATCACATTTTCTGTTACAATAGTTCTAACTTCAGGTGTGTAGCTTCCCTTGAAAGTTAACAGAAACCTTTGATAAATCTCCTTGCTAGTCATCTGAAGAGCGAAAATTCATAACAATGGACCCTAGTAAATGCCAGAATCTCTTAGAGCTTTTGTTGTACCAGTGAGTTAGTGATCAGATGGCCATAAAAAAGGTGTTTTTTTTTATCTGTTATAAGGATAAAGCTACATTCATACAGGGCAAGAAATTTCTTCTAATCCATACATGCCTACAAAAGAGAGATCCAATTTTCCAACTTGTTGCTGTCTCATTTATCAAGTGACATTGCCATGTGAGACAAGTGTGGTCCCAAGAATTAGCATTTATGTAGTGCTTTCATGTACCAGCAAAATGCCAAGTGCTTCATATATGCTTTAAAAGGAACTTATAATACTGTGAGTTTTATATCAATGTGGGCTGAAGAAGGTTAAATGATTACTTCAAGGATACATAACCAGATGTTGCAGGGGGGGAATGTCAAATAGGAATCAACTAACCTTCCCTATCTAAGCTTAAGAAATGTATCTTGACAATTTCCTATATGCATATAATGAAATATGATCAAATTTATACCCAATTTCTCCTCTTCTCTCAAAATCATAACAGATCATCTGTGGGACATCCACTGTAGCATAGGAAACTTACCTGTGTCCCTATCTTCAACAATAAGTGATTATCCCTGTCCTAGTCAACACCTGCTTTTATTTTAAGTTTCATTGAAGGTGAGGATGTAATGATATCACTAAACCCAAGATAAATGATAAATGAGTGTTTATTGGGGACAAAAACACAGAAAAATACAAAGAACCACCCGAGAATTTCCCTGCTCTTCCTACCAGATCCTATCCATTGACACAACAGAATGAGCACACAAAGGGAAGTCACACCTCCATCCACCTAAAAGCCACACCAAAAGGGGTGTGGCCGCCAATTCATGTCCACAGACCAGATGCCTACAAAACCCCTTTTAGTCTAAAGAAGAAGGTTTTAAATCTAATGCAAAAACTATAAACAACGATAACACATTTCTAGTATCCTCTAAGAAAAGGAAAGTAAACACACACAGATTAAAACCTACTATCAGAGAGGGTGGCATTAAGCAATATGTATATACTACATGTCTAGTATCAGGGTGAAGGCATGACAGGGATTACTCTGATAGGAGTTCTAATCAGGAAAGTCTAAATATTTTCTATGTAAGATAAGAGAATATATTGCTATGCCTGTCTAGTCTTCAACCTCTATTTTCTTCAACCTCTGAGAAGGAAAATAACAATTCTAGGGTAGGCTCAAAGTGCAAGCAAAGACAAAAACAGCAGGCTACCTGGAGAGTCACCCAACGTCTCTCAACAATCTTGTGGCAAACAACTTTGGCTAAGGCCTAAATTTTCAGATGGATCATCTCAGAAGCAGGGAAATTGGAAAACGGTCTTACTCTGACTTCTTATGTTTATCTCCTGCAAACTCAGTTAGGACAGCATGACCAAGGTCAGCAATTGAGGTAGGGGCAGTTCTTTGCCCAAGAGGCAAATAGTCAAGGAGAGAATGAACTCCAGATGGAGTGTCATCAGTGCCAAACATACTCTCGGGAATAGCTTGGTGCTATCAGAAGAAATTGTGTCTCATGTCAAAGAATTACTAATACTAACTCATTCAAATGCCATAATCTGCAGGTCTTTGAAGTGTTGGGAACTTCTGTTTGAGTTATTCCTGTAAGAAGCATTATTCCTAGAATGCCTTATCTACAATTTATTCTCAGATGTTCTATCCTACCACAATTAAAGCATTTGGTATTTTGATGTCTTATCATAAATTTAGAGATTCCTTCTCCTACCCAAGCCTCAGTGTCATAATCATTAGAGTCAGTATTGGCTGTGTTCAGAATATATTCATCCAAAGTTGCTGATCCGAACTTTAAGAGTCACAGGACCTTTTTGCATTGTGAATTAGCATTTTCATAAGCTAGATATTCTATGAGTATTCACCTAGCTTCTGGATCTGCCACCCCCATATGAACCGCTGTAGTCAATCTGCAAAAATGCACTATAACATTCGTTTGGGGCTTGTAACACTTTAGTATGTATAGGACTCCATTCTTTCCCCTGGTTCTTGAATCTTATCCTAAGCATTTAGAGCTGCTCTATGGCATAGTGACAGGATGTGTTTGTCATATGCAGCTTGAGTCTCTGCATCAGGATTAAAGACCCTAACCAAGAAGTTTATCTTATAGCCTTTCTTTTGGCCTTGAAGTTTAAGTGCTTTGGCCTCTTCCTTCCATAAAGCCCACCATTCATTTTGAGAAACAGGTTCAAGGACAGCTGAGATTTACTGGCCCCAGTCCTTAAGGGTCACCCTATTTCTTGTTGCCCATGATTCTACTAATTGTGTCACAAATGGTGAATGCATGCCATAAGAGGCTATTGCTTCCTTTATACCTTTTAAATCTTTCATACCTATTGGCTCATAATGACATTCAACAAAACTTTTTGGGTGTATTTTTAGTTGCTGGTTTTTCAGTGACCATAATGGGGTAAACTATAGGGGAATGACATAATGACCTTTGGTAGGTCATCCCTGACTCTAAAAGATACTGGTAATGTTAAATCATCTTCACTCTTTATGATTTGTACCTCTGCTTCTGGTATATCTGCCTGAAGGTGTTCTATGGCCTATAATTTATTCACCATTGTTTCTCTCAGTGTATCTTCTGGACAGTATAAATTTCTAGGGACTTTGTTAAATCAGTCATTTTCTTGTTCTCTTCATTTATATATGATTCTAAAGATTTAATATTGTCATCCTTAGGGATTATCTATCTGATAGCTTATCATTAGTCTCAGACATGGAACAAAGTTTGTCTGTTAGTATTTAAATTTTGTGTTCCATTTTTTGCTTTCTGTTTGTGGAATCATCAGACATGGAACAATTTTTTTTGTTAGCTGGTCAGTTTTATATTCCATACTTTGCATTCTGTTTTTTGAAATCACCATTGCCATTTTCAATGTTCTGAATCCTTTCTCTTAGCTCTCATTATTATAGTCTACAACGTAATTTCAATAGTATGAATCCTTTTTACTAAGGTCTCATTACCAGTCTGCAAAGTTTGTATGGTTTCTTTAAGTTCCTCATTCTTAGCTCTAATGTCCAAACATTTCTTTAAGGATTATGGATTATGGATATGGATTATGAAGCTAATTGCTATCATGGATAATATATATTCCAGGTAGATTGTAAACCTCTTCTAATATCCCATCCATATATGAAACCAAAAGGTTTTTCACTTCCTGTATTGTAATATCTGCCATTGCTATGGGTAGTCAATTTACCTTAAGTAGATTCCTGAAACATGTGGATCTGGGTGATTGTTCCCTATTTAGTGAGGTGGGCAAACTGAGCCGAAGAAAAACCACTGTGACTCAATGCCTTGAGCTACTTTCCACAGATATGTGCTGGTAAATCTAAGGCAGACAAAAGGCACAGTACAGTACCGGCTTTTTCCCCACTCAGGGCACAGAAGCTGTGCAGCCAACTCAGCTGCTGGAGCAAAATGCAAAATCTGTGAGCTGTACAACCAGCAATGAAGCAATTGAGGGGACCTACCCAAGCAAACATTGGGCGCCAATTGAAGGAGAGGATGTAATTCTATCGCTAGACCCAAGATTAATGATAAATGGGTGTTTATTGGGATCAAAAAGACAGAAAAATACAAAGAACCTCCCAAATGTTTTCCTGCTCTTCCTACGGGATCCACTGACCCAACAGAAAGACTGCAAAGCAAAGCACACTTCAACTCCTCTCTTTCCCCTTAGATCTACCTGAACCCACACCCAAAGGGGTGTGGTCACCGTTTCAGGTCCACAGACCAGACGCCTACATTACAATGTACAATGGTTTCTGCTCTACTTATCTCTAAGACAGCTGGTCATTATGTCCCTCTAATATTTAAAAACAGTCCTTGTGCAATATCCCTTGCCCTTTCCACTGTTGGAGAATAACAGATCCAGAGCATCCTATTTTATACACTCAACTTCCCTCACTCAAGTTTCCTTGTTTTCCACGCTGGAGAAAAGTCAGTGCATACTTTAAGAACCCTACTACCAAGTTTACTAAAATGAACAGAAGATAGACTGCTCCTGAGTATTGAAGCTCCCATTTTTATGAGATCTTTTTTCCTCAGTATTTTTACTCATGTGAAGTGAGTGGTACAAGCAAAAACATTCAGAATAAATATCCCCATGTTCTCTTTCAGTCACCCTATTAAATAACCATATGTGTGCCTGCCTTGTTAGATCGCTTAATGAAACAGACTCGTACTGCCCTGGCCAGTTAGCATTTTGGCCAAGTCAGAATGGAGCTGTTTCTCTATTTCCTCCACTTGCTTTGCCAAGCATTTTTTCCCATCATAATTTGGGCTTTAGCAAGAACAGAAAATTCTTGCTGTGCAGAGCAACTAACTTCCCTCATATATCAAGCTTTCATCTGTAGATTAGAAAGGGTCACTCCTGGTCCAGCTGGGTTCAAATCAGTGACCTGGTCCGTGTGCATATCCTATTACCAAAGCCCAGCAGCACAAACCACAGTCTGTCTAAGTATTTGCATGGAACCTAACCATAACCAGAGATTACGCAGTTTGGGCTGGCAAAGGCAACTCAGTCCATTTACAAGCATCTGCCAGGAAGGTCAGATTCAGCCTTGCCACTTCCTGGCTTCTGATTTCTGGAGACTGCTTTGGTTGCAAATACTATGTCCAAGGAAAATCAAAGAAAATGAGAGCTTAAGTTCACACAGACAACTCTGGGATTTGAATCAAATTTATCCAAGCTAAGATTTCCTATTGTTTTTCCCAATGATGTTGAACCAGAAAGGCTTTAAACAAGTAAAATATTTTTTCTATTTCTCACTTCTGTTCAAGTACATGAAACAGTGTGAAAGAGACAGAAGGGAAGGAGAAAAGAAAGGAGGGAGGGAAGGAGGGAGAGAGACAGAGAGTGAGAGAGAGCACACTGTGACTTCATTTTAAATTCAGACATATATTCTTTTTTTTCCATAAAGAAATTGTTTTCACCTGACCAATATGCTGCTAATGAAATATGGAACATTTGATTTAATTTTTTGTTCATGAAATGCTATGCTAATACTCAAGTTAATTTGAAAGAAAGTTCTTCCCAATAATGTGCAGTTTGAGCAATGAAAACAGCAGAGACTATCAGTTTCCATTTAGGAGTAGTGGAATGAAACAGTTCTTCATACTGGGTCAGTGGATACATATTGTTACAATCCATACAATCCTGTTGCCCTAAAGAACTCATTTTCCCAATCTGATCTGCCTGACTACATATTCTGTCAGGGAGATTCATTACCAGACTCCCAGCAATACCAAATAAACCCAAGCTGCTCAGGAGCACACACTGCACATGTACAAGATTCAAAACCTACTACCATTTATTGGCTGTTATGAGAAATTTCCTCTTATGATTCACAGATATGGCTTTAATTTAGTAGAGTTTATTTTGAGGTTGTGGAAAGGGATGAAGGGATAAGGGAAGAGGGGAAGTTTAGAACAATTTCTCATGTTACGAAACAACGTGTTTCCACTAGTGGGTGTTCATGTAGTTCTAGCAGGAGGCAAACAACAAGCTTCTAGCATGTGTCAAATTCTTGGATTAGGATCTGGGTTATGTAGTAAGGGAAAATCCAGAGAGTATTTTATGCCCAGGTTGGTTTGGGAGAAGCATGTGTGACCTATCTTTTGCATTTATTATTTTTCAGAGGGTGAGGATTCTGGGGATTGAATCCAGGGTCTAAGCATGTTAATCAAAGATTCTGCCACTGAGCATCATGCCTGTCCCTAATGTGATTATTATTCCAGGGATAATCTGTAACAGATGTCTGATCCATCAAAGGGACACAATAGGATCTGTGTCACTTATTGAGACCATTTCAGTCTGCATGGGTGTTTGTAAGGATGGTTATTAGGTCTTAATCTTTCATTAATCTTTCATCTAATGTACTATCAGCAGCCTTGGGCATTCTCTCTAATGTGATTTCCTGTCAAAGAATTATAGTAGAGATCACATTAAAGAGACCTTGAAATGCTAACCCTAATTCTTTTGGCTAGTTTAAAAGACTTTGTCTAAGACACAGAGGGAGTGATATTTGGACTTTCAAAGTTCAGATTGTCAGGATTCTGACAGATGCTGCTCTAGTCTCTTTGAGTGTTCAGTCAAGGACCTGTCAGACATAATGAAATACATTTGAAAACACTGAACTTTAGACCAAAACCATCAAGGTCCAGCATTATGAACTGAGGTCAGCATTTGGATGATGGCAGAAAAGCTCTCAGACCTGACTTAGATCAACTAACTTTGCCAAGGTACCTGGTCTATACCATCATAGTGTCAGCCCTGGGAGCAGGGGAAACTTCTTAGCTCATCTTTGAACTCTGGAAGCCACAAGGTAATTTTCAATTTCTGTACTTGATAATCATGCATGGCCATCTAAACAAGGTGTGCTATAATAGTGAAAACACACTACTCAGTCCATGAGAATGGTCATCTGATTCGGTTTTTTTTTTTTTTTTTGGTCACCTGATTCTCTTGTCTCATTGTTTATATTTAAAAAAAATGAAGCACAGATAATGTGTTGTTCTCTGAAATCTTTATGGTATCTGTTTCTTCCCCAGCCCAGGGCAAGCTGATTCTGTTTTTATTTTTTTTTCCTTTTCTTTTTTAGCATTTTTGTTTCAAATGTAGTTCCCAGTGGTAGGTCATTTTTCAAATTAATAATCAGTTATTAGCATTTCCTATGCACCTACAAATAGCAAATCATTTTATTCACTATTGTAAAGGTCTACCATGAGTCCTGCCTCTTGTTATACACTCATAGGGTGGAGATCTATCATGTTGCCACTAGAAATTGTTAAGTCCCCTCTTGGTTCTTTCTTTGTACCTATTATAGACCATAAGTTGACATGATGACAAGTAGAACCATGTTTGAGTCCATACATTAAATATGAACATGTGCCTGTATGTGACTTTTTTGTAAGAAGATTTTAAAGTAAGAGGATTTTAAAATTGGATATCAGTTTTCTTACATATTCACAATTTCTCCACTACTAAAGAAACTGATACTCTCCCACTCCAATAATACGTGCACAAAATGGCTTGGAATGAATCCTTATATGCAGACATTACAGAATGCTTGAAAAAAATCATTGTGATATTAAGACCAGAACTTGTTATATTATCAAATAGGTAAATATGTATTTAATTTTGTGTACTATTTTTTCCTATTTGGACTTTTGGAAGCAAAAAATATTTTTATATCTTTATATTATAGTTTACTAAAGTGTAAGTTGAAAATGACCCATTTTAATATTACATTACAAATGCATCTGGGTAAATCCAGCTGGTTTTCTTTTTTTGATTGCCTATAGTAAATTTTCAGATGGTCATGGGTCCATGGAATTTTTTAACTCTTTAATTGCAAATTCTATGGAAGTTGCCTTGTATATTATTGATTTGGAAACTGAATACTAAATGCAACTAAATAGAATGCAAATTGCAAACTAAATGGTAGTAAAGTAATACATGGTCAAGTCCCAAGCCATGGGGGTTGGGAGATGTCTCTGTCAGTAAATACTTCCTGCATGAGTATAAATAATGACCTGTGCTCAGATCCCCAACAGTGTCCTAAAAGCTGGGAAAGAGCATGTGTTCCTGTAATGAAAACATTAGGAGTATAGTCAATTGATCCTGGGGCTTGATAGTCAGTCATTCTACCCAAATGCCAAGGTTCAGTAACAGAACCTGTCCCAAGAAGTAAAACAGAAAAGTAATTGGCTAAGATATCCCTAAGTCAAGTTCTGTCCTCTTCATGCTGCTGCACAGGGGAACATGAATACCAACACACACAGGTATTCACATGAATTTTCCTCTCTCTCTCTCTCTCTCTCTCTCTCTCTCTCTCTCTCTCTCTCTCTCTCTCATCCACTCTTGGTTTTTTGTTGTGGTTGTAGCCATAACTTTAATTACTAATATTTTAGTTACTACTAGAAGTAAGAAAGACAAAACACAGTAAGAACATGGACAGATACATGGGATAAGTTCCTTGGAAATTTGGGATACTGTCTTCAACTCATTTCTTTTTTATAATACTCTTGACAATAATATCCTTTTTTCAGAAATAACTGGTTGTTACTTTTTCAAAAACTTGAGTAAATACAGAAGTATGGGCTTTTAATATTTATAATTACTTATGGGTGTTAATTATCTTTAGAGCTTTTTAGTAACATTGAAAGATAATAGTCATTCTGCATTGAGACAAATATGGATATGGATATAAGTGTATAGTTAATTTTATGCATATGATTCTGACATTAAATTTTATGTTTCAGTCAACTTCATCCAATGTAAATATCATTATCTCATTAAAACTTAATAGTGTACAAAGAAACAGTAAGTTTAACTTCTGTGGAGACATCAGGTGATTCCTTAAGAATTGCAAGAGTATGACAACCAATGAAGCAGTTTGTAAACATTAAAAAAAAAAGAAAAACTTTGGAAGAGCTGTAAAGATTGGTTTAAGAGTAAGAAGTGGATCTTCTGGGCTTCTACTCAGTATTTCATTTCACATTTTTCTTTTCAGTAACAATTCCTTTCATTATGTACTCTAAATTTTTTATCCTCTAGGTTTAGCTTCTTTCCATACTGTGTGTTTGACAGGAAATGACTCTTACTGTACTATTCTCACTGGCCTTAACTAAGTCATACTGAAAATGTAACTTCTGTTTCAATAATTTCCTCTTGTCTGTGGTCTTCTTTGGGACCAAGATTACATCTTTTACTTTACCAGCCTTATTATTCCAGGAATCAGACACATGTAGCAAATGGCAGGTGGGATTTTCTTTGTGTTTTCATTTATCTAATGACTCAAAGATGAAGGGAGTAGGTAAACAATATATCCTGTTAGGAGGACTGCTGCCTAACATAAACCACATACAGCAGAGATGACAAGCATGCCCTGTGATAATCTACACCATGCTTATCTTCAGAATGTGTAAGAAAAGCTCAAATATTTAGACCAAAGCTCTTTAATAAGTCTAGATCTTTAATAAGACTACTCACAGATAATGGTATATGATGGATACTTTTTGTCATAAAAGTGAAGAAAATAATCACTTGTTTCCTCCTGTAGGCTTTTCAGATTGGATGAAGGAGAAGCATATGAGAATACAACTCTCAATAATACCTGATATTCTTCTTCCTATTTTGGTTCTTGTTGAACTGCCAACTAATCTTTGCTATTATCGAAACAGGTAATGAATTCAGGTATTCTTCTGATAATTTGTTGTGTACCTCTGAAGAAATCTACATCTGGATTTTGGCATGGAAGAGTCAGAAAAATGTTTTAGCTTATAGCCCATTAAAGTAATGACTGACTGAATAAATGTATAACAGATAGTCATACTTTGAGATCAGGGAACTGTTTAGCTTGAGGGCAATTCTGTTTCTTCTTTGTTGACTTTGCAAAATCACCCCATTACATATTGCCAAGTACTAAGCTTATTCTTCTGAGTAAGACATTCCAGATTAATCTTTTAATATTGCAAGTTGGAATGAACCACAAGGTCCATTTCTGGAGCTTCCATACTACTTCTTCCAGCTTATCAATGAAATAACAATTTAGCCAGGAAGAAATTTTCCCATGGAATTAGAAATAGTCATTTTGCAGTGACTTGACCTAGTGAATGTATTTCTGAATCTGTCTTATCTAATCAGATACAAGTAGGTGAAAAAGTGACTGTGCTCTCCATGAGAAGAAAGAATGCAACTTTGCTTCTTTTTCAAAGCAAATAAGCAAATACAAAGTTCTAGCTGGATGAGCCTCCTTAAACTCAGACCTGGGTTGGTCTGCTGGATTTAGAAAGACTGCAGTATCTGCTTGGATACTGAGGATTCTTGGATTCTATCAAGAGATTCCTTTGGTCACAAAGGCAGGGTTTTTGTGATCTTTTCTGCACTTGTCACTCTTTTTCTAAAGCCTTGTGTACTGCATAGATTTTTTTTAGCTTTAACATTTTTCTATTTATTTTACATACCTACTACAGTTTCCCCTCCCTCCTCTCATCCAGTCTCTCTATTTCACTACTCTCCATGCCTCCTATCTACACCCCCCCCATCCAGTCCTCTACTCAGAAAGCAGCACCATTCCCATAGGCTTGAACAAAGCAATGTACATCAAGTTGAGGCAGGGCCTAGCTCCTCCCTCTAGTCCATCATGGGGAGCAGGTTACTAAAACCAGCTAAGCACCAGTGACAAGTCCCAATCTCACTGCTGGGAGCGCCACAAACAGACCAAGCTACGCAACTGTCACAAAGCATGCAGAGGGTCCATATTGGTCTGTGCAGACTCCCTAACTGTTGCTCCAGAGTCCATGAACCCCTAGGAACTCAGGTCAGCTATCTCTGTGGGTTTCCCTATCATGACCTTCAATCCCTTGTCTCCTACAATCCCTCCTCTGCATAGATTTTTGTCCTACCTTTGAAATTAAGCAAGCATGCTGAAATTTCTAGTTATTGATGGGAAAATAAATTCATGGGAATTTGCAACATGCCTGAAAATAAAACAAATGTTTGGTGTAAGACTTTTGAATGAATACCTAGAATTTTTTTCTCTACTTGGAAGTGAAACGTTCTACAGACTGACCCACCAGAACCCAGAATAAAATGATTGAAAGTATTCAGAACTTACTTAAGCTCAGATGAGGGAAGTAAATTATCCTGATTGTACTATAGCCTGGTATTCTGATTCAACTAATTAATTATTTGCATTCTCTGCACTAAATAGAATCTCAAGAACAAGGATGTGAGGAAATGTGCTTTTAGTACCTGTGAGGAACTGTGCATTTTGCACCTCCCTAGCTCAGCACCTGATCTATAAAGCAGGAAGATACACTGGTTAAGAACTTAAAAAAAAAATCTTCAGGGGGAAATCCACAAACACACAAACAAAAAACAATCTATCTTTAAATGTGATATTAATTGAACACCACAAGAACTTGGACATGATAATAGCCTAACATTAGAGAATCTGATCGGGAATGGAAATTTCAAGTGTGCAGAAGAAATTCTCTTTACCTCCCAAATTTGTGTAATCATCAATGGCAGGAAATTGATTCTACCATTTGCTCTGAACCAAACATATCCATTGGCATCTGAACCGGAAGGAAAACATGGAATGAAGTAATTGAAATTAACATGTTCTCCATGGGTTTGCTAAGAAAAAAAAATAAACTTTGTATGCAGTTAAGGAATTTTTCAAAACAAACAAACAAACAAACGAAAACTCCAAAAGCTCATATAGCTGATGTTCACCCAGTAGTTCTTTATTTCTTTCTGTTCTAAGATTAGTCTGTTGGGGAATTTTTCAAAAAAACAAACAAGTGAAACCCCCAAAAGCTAACATAGCTGATGTTCAACCAGTTGTTCTTTCTTTCTGTTCTAAGATTAATCCTAAAGTTATATTTATCCAAAATTTTTAGGTGTGTGCGGACATGGCTGTGTGAGTTTATGTTCATCATGTGTATGCAGGCTCCCACAGAGGATAGAAGAGGACATCAGATCCCTTGGAAGCAGCTATAGGCTACCAAGTAGGTAGTACCTGTTAATGGAACTCAGGTCTTCTTCAAGATCAGTAAAAACTGAACCATTTTTCCAGCCCCTGCTTTATTGCTGCCTGAAAAGCTAATTTTTGAAGGAGTTATCCATGATTCAAAACACTCCATAAACACATTTTACTACATTACTTTTCTTTGAATATCACAATTTAACTCTATTATGTGTTATTTAGAACACAGCTAATGAGAAAAAAGTCTCAAGGATTTTAAAATATAGTGGGATTACTAAATACTTAGTTAAATATTTTCAAAGCTTTCAAATATCCACAGACATAAACAATCATCCCAGTTATTCAATTAGTATTATTGACAGTGGTGGTGTTATAAATTGATATAAAAGTCAGATCTGCATAAATGTCTTTCAAGACTAAACTAACAGAAAGAATTGAAAACATTGACACAGTTGTTACAAGTGTCCTAATTTTTCTATTGTCATATTTTGATTTTGTTAATCTCAGAAGGGAAGGAGATTTACTTACTACATTGTGAGCACTGTTTCTGTGAACTCAGATTCTCTATCTTCATTATGCTCATTTTCTCTTGAGGTTTGTATGCTTGCAATACAGTATCCTAAAATATTAAAAAATGTTGCTCAAAGTCTGAAGGATTTTCCAATCAGTATCTATAGGCTCGAGCTTCTACAAGACATTTTCATGCTTCTGATTACAGATGATATATATATAATGGTCTCCATGTTTGACTGAATATTGTTCAAGATCAGAGCCCTTTGAGGCCTTAATCTGAAAGTATTTTAACTAGATATGATTAAGTTTCAAAAGCTTAGTGATTCTGATTCTGCATGCAAACATATGACAAGGCACCCTGGGTGAAGACAGTAGGATTGTGATGATTTCCTTTAAATATTGCTGTTGGTGTTGTTCAATGTAGATTGTTAGGGAAACAAGAGGATGCTATGTCAGGATAGCATTTCTCTTGAAATGAATGCTTAGGTAAAATTACATTTCATCTTTGGTGATAGAATTTCCATATTCTTTTTAGATCACTTCCCCTGCAACAAAAAATCCAGGAGACACTATAGTGGAAAATTACCAATATGGAGTCAGGTAGAAATATAAGGGTATTTAATAGGGAAAAGCCTTACTTACAGAGCGACTTAGCCAGCCAGCGTGGTAGCGGTCTGTATGCAAGCCCAAAAGAGAAACTGAAAGAGAGCCCTCATTACCAACCCAGTATGGCTCTACTTCACCCTGACCACGCCCTCGCAAGCATGGTCAGGTCACCTGTAGCCAGCCCCTAAGTAGGCGTGGCTACAGCTTCTTATTCAAGACGCTGAATGAAGATTCTGTGTTTCACAAATACACCTAACATGCTACCTGTCACGGTTCCTAAGTTATTCTCTCTTTAAAACATCAGTTTCATCTTGTCGTTGAACTATCAGTAGTTCTAGTACTTGAGGCTAGATATGAAGCCAATCTGAAAAAAAAAATGGCTATTAGAAAAAGTGATGTTTCTTATCAGATTTTTAATGTTCAATAAAAAATTTATCTTCATGTTGTTGTCATGATCTTGGGGACACTTTGTGTCAAATGTCTTTGCCCTTTCTAGAATCCGAAGGGGCAATGGAGAAGCTTCCCTTTCATGCCACAGCTTCTTTTGAAGTTCAGTCCAGTCACATGTAGCCACATAAAATACTGACCACAAATATACACTTCTGTCCACATTGGAAGATTAGGAGAAGTGGGAAGATCATGCGTGATCCAATGGAAAAGTATGAGTTAGTACAATCTAGTTGCATTCATGCAACCTTTAAGGATAGAACAGGTTCTTAGAAATGTGTCATTAGGCAGTGTTATCACTGGGTGCTCATCAGAGTCCATTAGAATAAACTAAGAGGTCTTTGGCATGGTTTCTTGATGCAATAAAATGGTTATTGCATCAATATTGGATCATATCAATAATATTGACTATAAATTCACATATGATGTATGTAGCTGGTCTTGAAGTACCAGGGAATGCTGCAGTATTAGTTATCTTACTCAGTACTGTGGCAAAATATCTGAGAAAAGCAACTGAAATCAAGATATTATATTTTGGCTTATATTTCAGGGGGTTTGAGTCCACCACAGCAGTGGATGGAATGTGTCATGAGCAGGAGGCAGCTGGTCACACTGAGTAGAACAGAATTCCACAAGCACAAAGTGACAAATGCCTATACTCATCTCACATTTTCCTATTCCATCTGGAACTCACCCATTAGAATAGTACTTCTGGCACTTAAGGTGAGTTTTTGTCACCTCAGTTAACCTTGCCTAGATAATTCTTTCATATGGACACCCAGATATTTGTCCCCATGGTGCTTTTAAACCTTTTTAAATTGGCAATCAAGACACCAAACTATCTTTAAACTCCTTGAGTGTAAATAGAATAATATAAAATAGGTAAATAGTATAGGCATGAGCCAGTAGTTATTGCTTATTATAAACCAAAATGTTGTCATACTGTGTGCCATCCTATATTTTATTCTTCTAAACTACATGCAAGAAGTTTGTTCACAGCAGCATCACCTATCACCACAAGTATTTGAATAATTTGTTGCCCAGTGGTACAGTAAAGTAATGACATGATGAAGCTCATCTCACTAGGAAGCTGAAACTTTTCTCTTGTTATGTGCCCACAGCAGCTAAGTGGCTTGTCACGCAGAGTCGTTTAATTTTTTGAGGTTCTTTGTATCTTTGTAAAGTCTGGTTTCTAAAATGATTTTGTAAGGATTCTTTAAATTTAATGCCATCAGAAAAAAGCACTTTATGAGGGTTTTCTAGGTAATATTCAGCACAATTAGAATCATCCTGTTGAAGAGATTAGGGACTTCTTACTCGTTCGACCACAAACGTCCTCAGAATTATTTTTCATAATCTAATTATCATCGGTTTTATATCAATGTTGACTGTTTTAACAACAAAGTTAATTCAAGTCTACTTTGAGTAACTACTCACCACAAATATTTAGAAAATATCTCCAGTATTATATAATTCTGTTTATATCTATTTTTACAGAGCCCTGGATACCAAGTTACTCTTTGTTAATACAACCTTTTGATCAGCCGACTACCCAAGCCAGAGCTTCATCATGTACTGCCTTGAAAATTTGTAACAGAATCTGAACCTTTTGACCTCATCATAGCAAAGTAGTAATTTATGTCAGATAGGCCTTGATAAGACTATTAAAAATGTTTTCAGCCTTGGAACTACTAATTAGAGAGAGAAGATTCCTATATTACTTTACCAAGCAGGGTCCCACAGTGCCTATTATCTTCCTGATTAAATACAGTACAATTTCCAACACTTTGGGGAAATCATCAAATGAGCCATGTTTGGCTCAGGATGTGTTTATATAGGGAATGTACTAAAACAGCAACTTCCTTCTGTCATTCAGAAAGCGACATGACACTTTGACCTACCACATTCTTTACATGGTGATGGTACAGATTGTGTTTTGAGAAGTTATGAAACTTGGCTGAGGCCACTGTTGGTTCTTTCAATCTTGTACAAGATTAATTTTTTTCAATATATTTCGTGGGTGGAGAGAGGATCAAAGGGAACATGAAGGTCATACTAGTGTCTGACTTAATTTTCCTGTGACACCTGCTGCCCATCCAACATTTTTTATGTGGAAATCTTTTAATGTACCAAATCTTAATGTACCAAAAATATTTTGCCTATTATAATATTTACTAAGGAATAAATAAAACTCTAAAACACTATATTATTTGCAGATTCTATAAATACTAACTAAAGCTGGGAATTTAAATCATATTTTGCACTAAATTTTTTCAACATTTCATATTAATTAAAGTATAAGACACATTTGGCAATGCTATTAGAGTAATTTTTAAATCCAAGACTTCAGACTGTCAACACTTGGTCAAAATAATCTCCAATCTTTTTAATAAATCTCATGATTAGTTCACACAGTATTATTGGATTTCTTCTCTAAAGTAGCTTTGGTATGCAGGGCATTTTTAAATGTTTTTTTTTTCCTTGTGACTCAAACAATAAGCAGGGAAACAAAACCAAGTTAACATCAGTTTGAAGCTTTCAAAGTACAACTTTACATAAAGTTAAAAACTCATCAAAGAAGAGTAAAATAGTACACACACAGGAATAAGTTAAGTTTTAAATTATAAGCATTACCCTTAAATCATTTTGTAAAAATATATGTGAAATGAATTGATGATGTCAGAGGCTCTCCATATCTTCTCTGTAGGTTTGTGCAATTTTAAGGTGGATGCACTTTGATGGTCGATATTGACGCATATTTATGTATGATGCATACATTATACCACACTCTTCATATTTCTTAATAAACATTTTTAACCACACAAAAATTGCCCTTGCATTGGGGAAATGTCTGACCACTCCTGGAAGAACCAAACTTTTATCTCTTACTACTGTCCTTCTAGACAGTAAGATACCCAGTCATTCATTTTTACCAGATTTAGAAAACAAGAAAATATAGTTTTAAAAATATTTACTCTTCTTTGATCTACTTCCATGTGTGTGGGGTAGGGGTGGGGGGAAGGCATGTGCACTCATGTATGCAAACTCTTCTTGTTGTAGAACATTAAGCAACAAATCAATGAGGGAGCAGGAAGATTGAGTCTAGAGAAGAATAGGGAGCAAGAAAAGAAAAACCATATTATAGAGCTATTATAGATTTAAAGAAAAATCTGACACTAGGAAAATGTCTGGAGATCCACAAGGGACAACCCCAACTAACAATCTAAACAATAGTGGAGAGGTTACCATAAATGCCCTCCCCCTATAATGAGATTGATGACTACCTTATATGCCATCCTAGAGCCTTCATCCAGTAGCTGATGGAAGCAGAAGCAGATACCCATAGCTAAGCACTGAGCTGAACTCCTAGAATCCAATTGCAGAGAGGGAGGAGTGATGAGCAAAGGGGTCAAGACCATGCTGGAGAAACCCACAGAAACAGCTAACCTGAACAAGGGGAAGTTCATGGACACCAGACTGAGAGCTGGGAAACCAGCATAGAACCAATGCAGACCCCGTGAATGTGGTGTCAGTGAGGAGGTCTGGGCAGTCTATGGTGCCTCTAGTTGTAGAAGATATTTATCCCTAGTGAGTGAATGGACTTTGGAAGCCCATTCCACATAGATGGATACCCTCTCAGCCTAGACACATGGAGATGGCCTAGGCCCTGCTCCAAATGATGACAGACTTTGAAGATCCCCCATGAAAGGCTGCATCCTCCCTGGGGAGCACAAAGGGGATGAGATGGGGGGTGGTGCTTGGCAGGGGAGGAGGGGAGGGAGAGGGAACTGAGATTTAAATGTAAAACAAGATTTTTTTCTAATTTAAATTAAAAAAATAGAAGTGAAAAAAAAGTAAGTATGTTGACATGAATAGCAAAACTTCCTTTTTTGTTATGAATACATTGTTTATATTTTTTCCTTTTTCATTTTATTTTGTTTTATTTTTACAAAATTATAATTTCACATGTCAATTCCTTATCCCTCTTCCCCCCAACCCCTATCAACACCCTCCACCTCACCCTTCCACTCCCCATAGAGGGTAGGGCCCTCCATGGGGGCTCGCCAAATTCCACAACATCATCCTGGGCCGGCCTAGGCCCTCCCCCATGTGTCCAGGCTGAGAGAGCATCCCTTTACATGGGATGGGGCTCTCAAAGTCCCTTCTTATACAAGGGAAAAATACTGCTTCACTACCAGAGGCCCCATAGGGTGCCGAGGCCTCCTACTTGACATCCCCTTTCAGGGGTCTGGACCAGTCCTGTGATGGTCTCCCAGACAGCATTCTGGGGGCCATGTGCACCCCTTGTTTGGCTCAGCTGTTTCTGTAGGATTCACCAGCCTGGTCCCGACCCCCTTGGTCTTCTTTCTCCCTCTCTGCACGTGGGTTCCAGAGTGCAGTTCAGTGTATAGCTGTGGGTGTCCGTCTCTGCTTCCATCAGTAACTGGATGAGGGATCTAGGATGGCACATAAAGTAGTCATTAGTCTCATTATAGGGGAAGGGCATTTAGGGTAGCCTTTCTGTCATTGCCTAGATTGTCAGTTAGTGTCATCCTTGTAGATCTCTGGAAATCTCCCTAGTGCCAGATCACTCCTTGGAACTATAATGGCTCCCTCTGTTATATCTCATCATGCTCTCTTCTATTCCCCCCCCCACTCAATGTTTCTGCTCCTCCATTTCTTCCTCTCCCCTCCTCTTCTCCTCCTCACATTCTGCCAGCTCCCTCTCCCCTACCCTCATGCCCGAAATAGCTTAGGAGATCCTTGCCATTTCCATTCTCTGGGGACCATGCATTTTTTCTCTTAGAGTCCTTCTTGTTTCTTAGTTCCTTTGGTGAGGAGGATTGTAGGCTGGTCATCCTTTGTTCTATGTCTAAAATTCATATATGAGTGAGTACATACCATGTTTGTCTTTTTGTGACTGGATTACCTCACTCAGGATGGCTTCTTCTAGTTTAATCCATTTGCCTGTGAATTTCAAGATTCTGGTGCTTTTTTTCTGCTGAGTAGTACTCCTTTATGTAAATGTACCACATTTTCTCTATCCATTCTTCAGTTGAGGGCATCAAGGGCATCTAGGTTCCTTCCAGATTCTGGCTATTAGAAACAATGCTGCTATGATCATGGTTGAACATATGTCCTTGTTGTATGAACATGCATTATTTGGGAATATGCCCAAGAGAGGAAAATGGCTGGATCTTGAGGTAGACTGATTCCCATTTTCCTGAGCAACTGCCCTACTGATATTCAGAGCAGTCTTACAATCTTGTACTCCCACCAGCATGGAGAAGTGTTCCTTTGGGAAATTTCCTTCTATTCCCTCTGAATTTCCTATTCAAACCTGGAGTGGTTTCTGCTGGAAAATTATGTTATTTGCATTACTTGGGTTTCAGGATAGACTACCTTAAAACTCATCATTATCTTGAATCTTTTTCTCTTTCAGTCAACTTGTACTTTCAGTGAGGAGAAAAATATGTCTTGTGAAAACACACAACATGAGATGGAGGTCTAGGTTTCTCTGCTTCTCTATAAAGATTGTCTGTACAGTGTTGTTCTCTGGACAAGATTGGAGCAGACATCAGGAAATTAGTCCAAATGGTAGTGTTAAATCCATTAACTGGCCTGCATTCTGTAGTGAAAAATGACATAACTTTTAACAGCTTGGGTGAAAAAATTAAATGTGTGGCTAGGATCTTTAATTCCTTTGTGGATTACTCCCCAAATAAGTATTTGCTAGAGTTTCACCATATGCACTTACTTGGCTCACGCTTTGGGTCACGTGCAAAATTTATTTAACAGGCACATTATCAAACCTGGTTAAGCCACAAGAGGGGTCTTTTTTCCATTTCTTTGGTAGGTTTTTATTCCTTGTAATTTATTGAGGGATTCAGGGTTTTGGTGTATCTTGTTTGTATCTTTCTCTCCCCCTCCCTCCCCCTTCCACATCTCTATCTCACCCCCCAACCCCGTGTGTGTGTGTGTGTGTGTGTGTGTGTGTGTGTGTGTGTGTGTGTGTGTGTGTTTGTAAATGAGTTTTAAAACTTTTTGTTTTGTTCAGTTCTGGGTACAAAAGAGTTTCATTGGAGATTTAAAGGTAATTTAGAAAACATAATTATTTAGCCCTTTCACTTTGTACTGAAATGTTTTATGAAAGTTAAAAGAAACAAAGTATATCAAAGCAAAGCACAAAGAAGAAATAATTCTTCTTACTCCAAGAAGTTGGACTGCAAATTTTATCTTTACTTAAGGGATGTTTTGTAAATGAATGTCCTTGATGTAATTCTGTATGGGTCCCAACTTGAAATGCCACTGTTTTTTTCAGAAGGAAAAACAATTTACAGGACTATCAAAGTGAAATATATATATATATATATATATATATATATATATATATATATATATAGTAGATCTTACTTCTAAGAAAGATTCTTCCCTAAAAATGACAGACTTCATTCAGGGAGGAAGAAGCATTTGAAGTCTTTATGTTCAATCTTATACTACTCTCAATATAGTGCCCAAACAAGTGGGAGAAGATAGTGGATCCATACTCAAAGTCATGTCCACCTCACTAGTGGTCCAGAGCATTCACCATCAAAGAGAGGATGACAATAGTTTTAGTGAAACAAATCTAGCACTCTCATTTTTAAAGAGAGGAAGTGAATATAAGGCTCATGAAATTGGGTAAACCTAGGAAGTTCAGTTTATTTTAAGATTTATCTGTTTAGAGATCTAATCAGTAGCATCACCCCCCTTAAAAAGTATTTTCTCTGGGCGAAGGGATCTATACCAGGTTGGAGAAACCCACAGGAACAATTGGCCTGAACAAGGGAGAACACATCGACCCCAGATGCTGTCGGGGAGGCCAGTATAAGACTGATCCATGACCCCTGAACATGGATGTCAATAAGGAGGCCTCTGCACTCCAGGGAGCCTCTGGGGGTGGATTAGTATTTTTCTCTGGTGGAAGAAGGGATTTTGAGAGGCCATCCCACGTGAAGGGTTACACTGTGGCCCTGGACACATGGGGAAGGGCCCAGGACCAGCACAGGAAGGTTTGGTGGACTTTGCAGAGCCCCCGTTTAGGGCCCTACCCTGCCTGGGGAGTGGTGGGTGGATGGGGTGGGGGGGCTGGGGTGGGGGAGGAGGGATGGGGGTGAGGGGAGAGAGAAGGGACTTACATGTGAAACAAGCTTGTTCCCTAACTAGAACTAATAAAAAAAGTATTTGCTCTGTCTTTGTCAATTTGTCTGTCTGTCCGTCTGTCTGTCTGTCTCTCTCTCTCTCTCTCTCTCTCTCTCTCTCTCTCTCTCTCTGTGTGTGTGTGTGTGTGTGTGTGTGTGTGTGTGTGGTATGTTTATGGTGTGTGTAACGATAAATCTTTCTGACAAGTCACCCAAGCCCCGCTGCCACGTGGGCACTGAAAATAACACACAGAGACTTATATTGGGTACAATCCTGCTGGCCAGTTACTAGGAATTCTTACTTGCTAGTTCAGCCTTAATTATCAACCAAAACTTCTAATCTATATATTTTATAAGACTTAACTTATCGATGATGCTGGCCTTAGCATCCTGTCTTCCCGGGGATTACTTCATGACTCCACAGAGAAGAGAGGAGGTCGAAGAAGAAATGATTTCCTGCTTGTCCCTGATTATATTCTGAGTCTGCCTACTATGTCACTTCCTGCCTGGATCACATGACTTCTTTTTATTACATTTCCCAAAATCCTCCTTCTTTCCTAGTTCCGCCTAACTTGCTTCCCTATTGGCCAACAGTACTTTATTCATCAACCAATAATACAACCATACACAGAAGGAAGGGTGTGTGTGTGTGTGTGTGTGTGTGTGTGTGTGTGTGTGTGCATCTCTGCCTGTGCCTTGGGGATAGAGCATCAGATCTCCTGGATCTGGAGGTACATTGTTGTGAACCACCTTGCTGGGAGTTAGGAGCTCAACTCAGGTCTTCGGGAAGTTCAGGAATTTCTGTTAACCATTGAGCCATCTCTCCAGCCTGAATTCACTCTTGATTTGTTGATTTCTCCCTTTGTCTTTGATCTGGAATCTTTATAGTTGCTAAAATAGCCACATACTCCTCAAGTCTGAGGCATCTATTTACCTGAAGTTCAGTGTACCAAGGTTGTTTTTCTCTGTGTACTGTCTGAAACACTCTTCATGGAAGCCCATAACATCAATACTTCCCATTTGCTTTTAACCACTTTAAGATGTTGTCTCCAACTGTGCTTTGCAAACATAGAAACTCTCTGTTTATTCTGATGCTCAGAGGAGTGTCCTGAGGAGACTTAGCTCAAATGCTTTTTGTCAAATGCTTGGTCCTTTACTTCAGTCAAGGAGATACAAATGACTAGAGGGTGATAACTGCAATTGTATGAAAGTTTCAACTGATTTGACAAGGTATTCCTGACAGATGTATTCTTCACTTAGTTGCATGTGTATTGCTAGAGACAAACCCTTTCCCTGTCAATCTGTAAGGCTATACAGTATGAAAACAACTGGGAATTGAGTGTTTTTTTTTTTTTTTCTAGGCTCATTTATTTTAGTTTGTGGGTACATGTGTATACATTTGCCATGGTACATGTAGAGAGGTCATAAGGCAATTTGCTTGGAGTCAGCTCCTCTTTTGGATTATGTGTGTTCTTAGGGTTAACCCCAAGCCTGCAGGCATAGCATCAAGCACTACTTGGTTTAGCTGTCTCACTGGCTCCTAATTAATTAGTTGTGGACTAAGATCCAAGCATACTTGTCTAATTTAGTTTTGGCAAATTTTGAAAAGGAGCTGAATCTTGAAAATTCTACCATAAGTTGAGGAAACTTATCATTTTTTTTTGGTGCTTAAATTTTGCAGCAGCATGAGGATCAATAAACATGCAAGAAAGAGGGTGCCTAGGAAATGATGAAACTGAATTGAGCAAAAATGTTCAAGGGCTGGCTAAAATGGTGCTAACATGAAATCATATAAGCCAGGACGGCACAGAGGTACATGAGCAAGGTACCATGACAATCATGCCCAAAGTGTAATAAAGTAGCCCATCATACCACATGCATAGTTCAAAAACAAAATGAAGATAAATCAGTGTCAGACCAGCTTCATCATTAAAATAACCACCTTAAGGTTTTAAAACCTGAGCAAGTTAAGAATAATTTTCATCATTTTGTCTTAGATAAAACTGTTAAAAATATTAATGCTTGGACTAGAGACATTAGTCATTGGTAGATTGTGTGCTTGGCTTGGAGATGCTAGGTTCATTTCCTAACAACCACCGCACTGACCCCCTCTCCTCTGGGCGAGCGCCACCCCCCCCCACTTCAGCTCTTGAGCTCAGAGGAGGTAAATTTTAATTTGAAAATAAGGTTTATTGAATGAAAGAAGGTAAAATAAATATAAATCCAGAGTAAAATGAGTATGAGGGAATGTAGAACCTAATTCAGACAGAGTTTGGGAAACAGACATTTATGCACCCTCAATAAACAATTGCATAGCAAGAGGGTAAAATACCTGCCTCTGGTATGTTTGCTGCATGTCTAGACTGGCTGCTTCATGACTCCCAAGGAGAGATGAAGATTATCAATGACTTCAGAATGCCATACCTCTGGAAGTAGAATGCCCATCTTAGTGCTGAGTAAAAGGGAAAAGCTCATGTCCATTTTTTTCCTTATCCCAATTCAGAATATATGTCATTAAACAAATGGCAAAAATGATGAAGCTTGCATGTGACTTTCAGTTAAGACTTAGAATTACTACAGATAATTTAGAATGATCTCAGCAAGTATTCATAGCACAGAGGAAACAGACAACAAAAATTTCTCTTTGGTTTTAGGAAATGGTTGAGGTGACTATTTTAATTGGCTATT
Organism: Cricetulus griseus; assembly: GCF_003668045.3. Classification (NCBI taxonomy): domain Eukaryota; kingdom Metazoa; phylum Chordata; class Mammalia; order Rodentia; family Cricetidae; genus Cricetulus; species Cricetulus griseus. The sequence continues at coordinate 109,341,036 of NC_048598.1, read as the reverse complement.
GTCCTGAATATTCTTGATAGATTGGTAGAATATGCATATAAAAAGGAATAATTAGTTGGAAAAATAGAGTCTCATGAAATCCACAATTATTTGTGGAATTCTATCTACAGCAATATATTGAAACTGATGTTTTCCTGTTACACTTTGAATCTTGGATAATATTAGAAGTCACTAAAGATATTGAAATTAAATTTATCAACAGAATGCTGCCTATTTCTAGCAATCACTATCATGGCAATTTGTGAGTCTTCTGCATAATACTATGGCAAATACACATTTTAGTAAAAAAATGAAAGCAGATAAAATGGAGTAAAGCTCATAAAAACAATTTAAACTACAATATGGTTTCAGTTTTGCAAATTTCACTGTTCCTCACTATTTCTTCATACAGTTTGTAGGCATTTATTCTTCCAAGTCAAGGTGCATACTGTTTAGACATTTTTTAAAAAAAATCAGCCTTTTTTCCTCAAAAAATCATAGGCCTATCTTAGTTCTTCCATATCTGTTTCTTTTGATTCTTACATTGATTCCTAGAGAGATATTTTTATATTTGCAATGGAAACCAACACATGTTTAACATTTGTTAAAATTATTTTGATGTGTGTCTTATGCTTAACATTAAACCTTCAACTCTGGGAGTGAGAAGCAAGCATTGGGCCTTACTCTTTTTTTTAATTTTTTGTGTATATGAAGCTGAAGAAAATTCATTAAAATAATTCAAGTATTAAGTAACTTTTACTTAAGTGTCAACTGTACAAAACTAACAAAACAATGATTCTGCACATTTACTTAGTCTAGCATCTATTCATGGTATAATCTTTTTCTATTTTAGTTACAATGTAGAGAAGAAGCATCTATCACACAGAACACTTATTGTTACTGTGGAAAAACAATTCTAGGGCCACCTAGGCTCCTCATATGAGTGAATGAGATTAAGAATGAAATTCAGGGCCAAACTCTTCCTTTATGGCTAATTCACCAGTTGCTACCTACAGTTACTTATTTTAAAGTGAATCCCCTTTATTCAGAAAAGGAGAGATAGGATAGGCTGTCAGAAAAGGAAACATATAGATGCTGAGTATTCTTCTAAGCCTCTTAATAAATAAATACTCAATGTTTTTCCCGTATTACCCATATCTCAGCATTGCTCAGTTCTAAATCTCACATGCCTTTTTCATAGGGCTTTCATCAGCCAACAGACTTTAAAGCTATCATTAAACTATCAAGTTTCTACTACATGATGATAAGAAGCTTATAGCATCTTGTCTAATTCCTGATATATATATATATATATATATATATATATATAATATATATATATATGTTAATATATATATTGTGTACATGTGTGTGTGTGCAAAAGACAACATTCCATCTTTCATATTTCTCTCCGTAGACTTTCCCTCTCCATGTATTAAGATATCAGTCATCTGATGACTGTGAAGGAAAGACAGAAACCAAGTAGATGAAGAAGGATGAAATATTGGCAACTTCCAGTGATTCAAGACTTGTTAATCTTAGTTTAAATTTAATATTTGTCTTCTAAAATGATTACACATTTTACTGCTTAATAATAAGCAACATGTAAAGGCTGAGAGAGCTTTGAAGTTCAATTGATAAATTATCTCCAGGCCTTGTAAAATGATCATGATACAGCTGGCTTACCATATATTCAAATTCAATTTGGGGCATTGAGAAAATTGCAGCCATGTGTTGATGTCATGATTGTGTTTGGGGGGAGGCTATGTGAGTGTGTTCACATGAGTGTGCATAAACAATTCCATTCCTAATATGTGTGCACATCCATTTGGAAATATGGCTAGTCAACAAAACTTAGTCTGGATGATGAATGCTCAATGTTAACTTTATATGATCCTAAACTATCTGATTGTAAGCTGTTAATTTTCTCTGGTATTTTCTAATATTCTTCCAGAATGTATAGAATTTCTCCCGAGTGAATACTGTTATGCCATACGTAATTCTGCTGCAGGGAGTAGAGGCAATGACCATGGGATCATTGAGAATAATGAGTTCTTCATAACAAAAAGGAAACTGAACTTTGTTGCATGCAGATGGGATTTTCTGTCATCTAGTTGCCTGCTTTCAGGGCCCTGAGAGTCCAAAAAATGGGCTGTATATTCCTCTAGCGAGTATATATCTCATGATGTTGTTTGTGTCATTATGCTCCTTTTAGTACTTTTTTCATTCTTTATTTCATATACTGTGAGATTACTGTGCATTGTCCATGGTAAAATTCACAGTTTGTGTTTCACCTTTCACTTAAAACCATTTTTCCCTCCTTTTCCTGAACTCACTCTTCTGGAAATTGAAATTTATCTTTTTTGCTAAACTGCAAGGCATGCCAAACCCCAAATAGCTTAGGGATCATAATTCAGAAGCCGCTGGTTAAGTTTCTTGCATGCAAAGACTTTGAGAGTAACCATAGGCATTGAGATAAATTTTTTAGAGCTGCCAGAAAACCCAGCAGGAAGATGTTGAACTTGCCTGAAAGAACTTTGCAGAGAATTGTTGGGGAAATGGTTCCATATTTTACAGCATAAGTTACAGCAGGCAAGGTTCCTTCCAGGTAGGTGAACCTTCTTTTACAAGTGAGTCCTTGGGACACAGCACTTGTTTCTCACCTTCCTGATGATTTAAGAGGACTGGACTGGGATTTAAAAGATTTGAATGCTAGTCCCTGTTGAAATGTTAACTAACTGTGACCTTGGGAAAGTTGTACACTCTCTTGGTCTGTTTCCTCATCTGAGATTTGAGGGGATTCCAAGGAATGATCTCCATGGCCTTGTCTAGCTACACATTTCAGTGATTTTGCCCATTGGCTCTTGTGTTACATGGCTTCCTTCCAAGAAAATAGACACACAAGGGGCTTGTGTTTATTTGGCTTTATTTGTGACCGTGTGTGTGTGTGTGTGTGTGTGTGTGTGTGTGTGTGTGTGTGTGTGTGTGTGTACCCACGTGTGCATACACACATTCTTCTTTTTTTATTTTAGCAGTTATAAAAATAAAAAGGAATGCCCCTGTGGTCTATAAAAATGTTTTACATTGAATACTATGTGGAGTAGTCAGTTTTCCATTTTAATTCTCTTAAAATATTTTTTCATGCAAAAAAAAGTATAGCTTCCAACAAAGCTCCATTTTGAGTGGTCTGCCCCCTGTCCACAGTGCTCAATAGCTGAGAGAGTTTTGATTTAAATGTGCCCTGCAACCATTTCTGGTATTGGAAAGGCTTTTGGTGTTTGGAGATAGAGGAAGATGAAGTGCTGGTGAACAACAGCACCTCCCATTCTATGTTGATTCTCCTCCCACACGGGATACAATTCCATCACGCATATTAAAAGCATAAATATGAACATTCCCATAAGGAACACTGTCATAATAAAAGACTGATGGAAAACAAAAGAATAGAAGGACAAGCATGTTAGAGGAAAGAAGAGGAGGAAGGAAAGAGAAAAGGTAATGGTAAATGAAGAAGTTAATGGGAGAATAAATCAATAGTAGATAGGAAATGGTGATGTATGAGACAAGAGGAAAGTAGAACATGTGATTGAGTATGATCATGGATTTTTGATAATTGTATGAAGGAGATTTCCTTATAGGGGATAGAAGCTGTGTTAAAAAAAATGATTCATATTAGATTAGGAGGAATATGAGGGCTTTGTGGGTGTCTGCAGAAATGTACCCAGCAGAGTAGCCCAATGGATTACAGGCTCCAACTCTAGGTTATACATTTTATTCCTGGAGCATAAAATAATAGTTAAAGTAAACTATGTAAAGATGTTGTATTTGTTTATGTTGCAGGATATTTAAGTATGTAAATGTGTGTTACCATTGATTATGCTGCATTTCTTCAATTATGTAAAAATGTGTTATACTCTTTATGCTGCATTTCTTTAATGATGTATAGGTGTGTTGCTTTGCCTGCCTAAAGCAACTGATTGGTCTAATAAAATGCAGAATGGCCAATAGCTAGGTAGCCGAGGAATAGTTGGGGCTGTTGGGCAGAGAGAATAAATAGGAGGAGAGGAGAGAGGAAAGGGAGAAGAGAAAAAGAGGAGAATGATGGAGAAAGAGGAGATGCCCAGGGCCAGACATCCAGGCAACCACCAGCCAGACAAACATGGAAGAAGCAAGAAAAGTAGGACATACAGAATAAAAGAAAGGTTAAAAGTCCTTAGGCAAAGCATGGATGAAGAGAAACAGGTTAAATTAGCTTATAAGAGCTAGTGGGACAAGCATAACATAAGTATGTGTATTCATAACTAATAAGAAGTCTCTATGTCATGATTTGGGAGCTAGTTGGTGGCCCAAAAGCCTGCTACAGGTAATTGATATTGATTCAAACAACTAGTTTTATGTCGTATTTTGTTCTGTTCCCCCACTGCAAATCCAGTTCCTCCAACACAAAGTTCAGTTTAGTGTACCTATCTATTCATTAAACATCTCTCCACAACCAATATTTTGCTCAGGCCTTGGTGGAATCACAAAGAAAAGGAGATCTTTGATATTGCAGTTTGAGTCTATTCTAAAAAATCAAACAATCTTGTCTATATATATTCACCAATATACTGACAATATTGCACAATGAAAAGATAAATTTTTCCTTATCAATCATGTTTCTGGAGATATTCAACTGCTTTGGATTTATCTGCAGGTTGAACATACATTTTAATCTCCTTTCAAAAGCAAACTCCTTGTTCACTTGTTCCTATTGTGTAGTTATTTGGTAATTTTTGTCAGCAGACATCCCATAGCCCTATACATCTCCATATCTGAAATCTAGAAGTCTAGATCTAAGAGTCTAAAATAACCCCCACCTCTCCTACTTGGAGTTCCGGTTCCTATGAAAATTTTGATTACATGTCCTTACTTTGTATTTCCAGAAAGCACCCTACCAATGCATTTATAATAAAATCAATACAGAAAATTCTCTATTGTGCTACTCTACTTTCTAATAAAAGGTTACTCTTTATGTAGGGTCATTCTGTTTTAAAGCACTAGGACCTTTAAATAATACCCTTCCTCAAGTTCACTTGCCTTTGACCTTACTTGTTCAATCTTTCAATCCTAATGTAAACAACAACAATCTCAATTTTCCTTTATGTCCTCCAATTTGTATCTTCTATGTGCTTCAAATACTAAGCATAGACAAATTAAAACTCAACAAAATGTATATACAAGATTAATGATGACATTTGACATGAAGTGCAAACTTGGCCATAACAAATTCCTAAGTGGGAGAAATGTTCATTTCAATGCAACTGTCCAATAAAGAGACTTCCCTTCATTAAACCTTCTTTGATTTTTTTCTTTAATCTCTTTCCCCACTCATTTACTCTTAGCTGATGGTATGACTAGGTCTCCTACATGTCTCCTCAATCATTTGTGGAAATTTGCATGTGAGCAGTGGTAAATCAATAAAATAATTATTGAGACTATTCCTGAGTTTATTAGAGTAAAATGTCTCATACAGCACAAGTTTGCAATGGTGGGCCTGGGTAGGAAAGAGAAAGGAGCAGAGCTCATTTTCCAAAGTGAACTCCTTTCTCTTTGTTTCCTTTATTGTTTCATAAAATCCCAGCCTCCCTCCTCCCACCATCTGATCTATGCTTTCTCCCACCATTTCCTTTCTCCATTTTCTATTTTGTTGGCAAGCCACTATAAATATATTTATCTTATTAGCCTTGTATTTTTTTTACTTGTCATTAAATAAATATCTCTCAAATGTGTAACAAAGAATTTCAACAATTAACTCAAAAACTCCTTAACACCCGGGTGATAAATGCCATCCTTTGATACACTTTTATAAGTGAGTAAACTGAGGATTAAAGGGGTTCCATAATTCTCCTAGGTTCCCACAGCAAATAAGCAATAAAATCAAGCCATACTTTGTCCAAACCAGCTTTACACAACAGTGCTCTGTTATATGTAATAGAATTACGATATTTAATTTTGTTAAATGATTTATTTTTCTCTACCAAATGATAATGTAATAATGCGTGTGGTTAATTCTCAAAAGGAAATGGAAAAACAATCTGGAAAGGGAAATTAGTGAAATTTGAGGAGACTCTGAGAAAGTCATTTGAATCTATCTTAGTTCTGATCTAGTTGTCAAGGATGTCTGACTCAAGGGATCTTTCCTTTGTGGTTGCAGACAACTGTATGGTGTGGCATAAGATTCTATGATGATCGTTTCTTGTTTCAAGGCTTCTTGCATACCCAGTGTGTACCAATCCTCTAATTAAACTGGAGCATAAAAATCAAGTGTAAATGGTCCATGCAAGCAAACACACACACACACACACACACACACACACACACACACACCATATTCGAGCACAAAGCTCACAACCCTGGAGTGGTCCAGAGTCACTTAAGTAAGGGCCATGATCATGTGGATGTCTATTTTAATGGATTTATGCAGTGTCTGAATGGAATGTACCAGGGAGCCCTACTGTGTTTGGCAATACCAGGAATTTAATACCTCATCACTAGTTCCTTACTGTGAATTCAAGTTAAATATAGTCAACAGTCATATACTGGACATCTGCTCACAAGTTAACATTCCTAGTAAATAGATACATTATTGAAAATCAAATTTAGATATTATATGGACTTTTCAGAAAGAAATAGTGACTGGAAGGAACCTCATGATGGAATCTCAAACCAAGTTCAAGGCTAAATTACAAATGAATGTTTTCTGAGTGTATTTCTTAAAATGAAGAAAAATGTGATTATTAATCATTTGAATATTCACTGATAATGATAAATGGCTTAAGCACTGCAATGTTCCTCTTCCCATCTACATCCAAGTTTTATTGCAATCAGGAAGGGGAAGGAGGACTTTACTAGCATGAAGAAGCCCTAGATAGGCTCCACAGCACTGCGTTCTTCTGGGTCTACTGACAAACTCTTGAAATATCAGCACTCAGAAGATCAATGTCATCTTTAATTAGTGATAAGTTGACTTGAGCCTCGAAAACATAGGATTTTTTCCTCAACACATACACGCACATATGAATGTGCACTTGCTCATGTGGACAAACACACAGAGACAGAGACAGAAACAGAGACACAGAGGGATAGACAGATAGAGACAGATTATATTTTCACATAGTGTGAGTGTTAATTATATCATGTGAATATCAGTAACAAAATGAAATACAGTCAATTTTCTTTCAGAAGATATTTAAAACATATGAGGGAAAATGTGATGAAAACAGAATGGTTTTGGTGTTTGTCTTTGACTCCAATATTCTAAAGGTCATAATTTACAAGGGTAAGATCTCAAGTCAATTTCCAGTTCCTAGCTTCATGGTATAAATAAACAATTCAGATGATAAGGCTGAGCAAGGGAATGAAGGGAGTAAGTGGCCAAGGGTACAATGAAGTTGATGCCCATGACTTGTCTCCTGGCTAAGACTGCCATAAATAGTTCACTTGTGGAAACTTCCCAGCCTGCAAGCATAGCAAGAAAAATTAAATCATATTCCCATCCAAATCTATATCTAACCATTATTAACATAAATGTATCCTTATTTTTGCTTACATTCTCATCTACTTACAACCTCATTCTAATAGCACTGTATCAGAATTTGTTTCCAAATTGTTTATCACACAAAATCATCTTTACGTGTTGTATGTATCTTTAAAAATATAGCCCGTTAACATTAAAAACTCAACAAATTCATTTCATCTTTAGAATTTTATCCATTTATCTATTTCATGATGGTATGTGTCAAATTCTGGGCTTTGCACATGTTCAACAAATCCTCTCCAGCCAAGCTATATATCCATCATTAGAATTTTAAGTACGTAGCCAGATTTCAAAGATCTTGTTTTATAGAATAAAAATTTGCATCTCATTTATTCAAAGATGGAATAACAAGAGTTAGTGTGATTTTTAAAAGATTTTTAATTGTCACTTTTGTGAAAATTAATCATGGAAGAAATAACTTCTAATAAAGCTTTTCCATAAATAATCTCAATTCTACCAACAACCTCAACATTTTGTTTCACTTTGTTTTTTCTTCAAGACAAACTTTGAAAGAAAATTTGCTTCTTCATAAACAATACATCAACTTAAATATAAAATTTAAAAGAATATCTTCTCTAATTCTTTTTTCTTGATTTTCTCCATTGAAAAGTTTATTTGCATATCACAGGAGAATATTATAGAAAAATAAGCAATGATGTTTTGTAGTGAAGATTCAAATAAATATCATTTCCCTTGTTAATATGGTGGTTAATTAGCTTAGGAGTTTAGAAAACATAATTTATAATAAAAGGGCTTGAGAGATGGCTCAGCAATTAATAGTTCCTATTGCTGTTCACAGAACCAGAGTTCCACTCCTGATACCTGTATCAGGCTGCTCAAAACTTCATGTACATCTAGTTTTTAAGGATATGATGTCTCTGGACACCAAGGATACCTGCACATAAACCCCAAAGAAGCATAATATTAGATAATAGCAATTTTTAATATAGAGACAGGGGCTTACTGTGAGAACTGATTGGTCATGAACTTTCTACTTTCAAAGGCAAGGACTGTAGATGTTTAACACACAACTGGTTGTATAATTGCTTTTGTCTTTTGTTGCTACTGATAGACAAGTGCTCTACCACTGATCCACATCCTTAGTCTCAATTGTTTTTGACAGGAAAGAGTAAATCGTACAGAATTAAGCTAGAATTTGAAGTTTAGAATTATTTACAAAATTTGGTTTTTAGAGGCCTGGGTTGCTTGGATACTCTCAGGGTTTCAACAACTTTTCAACTCAGAGGATCAAGCTAGAAAAATGGGAGGGCCTGAGGAGACAGTGGAGAGGGGACACCTTGATACATTAGCAAGGCTATGTAGAAATACCTGTGGTCCTCTCTCTGATTTGCTTAAATAGTGAAGGTTAGTATAGTGTGATGAAACTTTGAGGGATGATTCATAAACTGGAAGTATAAGGACTAGAGATATGACTGCTTGATCTTCTTGCTGAGTAAAGGAGTTCAGTACCTAACACCCAAGCAGTGTGATTAACAACTTCCTGTAACTCTAGCTCCAGGTGCTCTGATGCTCTCTCCTAACCACTAATGTGCACCTATACTCTTGTGCACAGCACCACACATGCATGCACACACATATAACTCTTGATAATTGGAAGTATAATTAATACTCTGGGCAATCATCTACTCTTTCTGTGTTCATCATCATCTAAATTATTTAGATTATTGAAATTGAGATATACATTGAATATCTTTCTAATGGGAATGATAGACTTCTCAACACCACTGAATCAAGCTTGGTCATAGCAGTTTGCAGTGTCTCTTTTAGTAGAATGTAAAGTACATTCCACTCTAAACTCCAGACATTAAATATGAGTTAACCAGGCCTACAAAATTGTGGCAGAATTTAATTGTTTCTCCTGTAACAAATAGTGTCTCAACAAGTGTCCGTATTTTCTGTTCTGTAAACTACAATATTCCCCAATAAAAGGTTAGCCAGAACTGACTTGTCATGGATTCAATGTAAAATGAATAAGAAATGAGAAATGATTGTGGGAAGCTGCTGAGAAGTTGCCATTAAAGAGCATTGTCACTCCTGGTAGAGTTGTGAAAGACAAAACTGGAAATTTCAAGTGCATTGGAAATACTTAATTTCTCTGTATCTTTTTTTCCATTTTTTATTTGAATTAGAAATAAGATTGTTTTACACGTAAATCCCAGTTCCCTCTCCCTCCCCTCCTCCCCTACCACCTCCCCCAACTAAAACCCTACCTACCACATAACCTTGAACTAGAAGAAACCAATCTGAGTGAGGTAACCCAATCACAAAAGACAAACAGGGTAGTTACTCACTCATATATGGAGTTTAGACATAGAGCATAAGATTACCAGCTCACAATCCACACTGCCAGAGAAACTAGGAAACAAGGAGCAATCTAAGAGAGACAGATACATTTTTCTGTATCTTAAGTATGTGTGTCTGTGTGTGTGTGTGTGTGTGTGTGTGTGTGTGTGTGTGTGTGTGTGTGTGTGTGTTTTATAATGAACTAGGATGATAATTAATAACTTATGAAAAGTTTAAATTTTACTGAAATAAGGCCTTTTAGAATTTAGGGCTCAGATAATGGTTTGCTCTGCATTCAGAGTCCCACCTTTGTTGATGACTTGAAACTGAGAAATATAAACTCTGTGAAATTAGACGAAACACTTAATTTTTCTGAACCTCAATAAAGTTGCTGCCCTTCCTTGGTTTTGACATTAAGGACCATAATTATATAAAAGTATTCATTTGTGCCTTAAATCATTGTCAGTATTGATTTTTATGTTAAAAATAACCTAACAAGTAAAGATAAAATATTTTACTAAGAAGTTAAAGGGTTGAGAATTAGTAAATTTCTTTTACTAGTGGAAAACCTTGCATATTGATGGTAATTATTAAATATATAAGACATGAGCTTTTTAGTAGAAAAATATGGTAAATAAGATCTTTATTATTTAAAATAACCCCAGGAGAATATTTTTGAAAGCAAACAATCCCTCTTCCTGCCAATACAATCCTGTATCCTTTTTATCTCTTGGCACTCAAACATTGGAAGAATAAATTTTCAAGAAATTTGGTTAAAATGTTCTAAAATATCAAAGCCAGACCTATTTCACACTTAAGGAGGAAAAGGTGATGAAAAAAGAACAAAAATGTGATGGCTGTCAGTTTCACTTTGTGTGGCATAATCAATCTTATGTGAGTTTTATGACTGCTGTATCAAATGAGAAAACTTCCAGAGTTAGAGTGAATCCTGTCCATAGTACTATCCACAGCCCTTGTGTTGGGAGACTTAGGAAGCAAAGCAAATTCCAGAATGCCATGAACAGCTTTCATTCTGAGGGTGGGGATGAGAAATTTGAATATACAATCTACATGTAGTGCAGGACACAGATAATAGGAGGTTAAGGGGTACGCACACAGACTACAGAGTTTGCTATGAAAAGATAACATTGATCTTAGACAAAACTGTGAAACACTCTGGGAATGAGGCAGGTGGGTGCTTTTGGAATTGATATAGAGGCCTCAGTAAGTCCAAAACAGCTCATGCTCTGTGTGTCTGAAAAGCAAGACAGAGACCAGATAATGGAGATGTGTGAGCTAGATGGAAAGCAGTGGGGTCTAATTTCAAAGAGGTCACAGGAGCTGAGAAACCAGGAGTGTCTTTCTGTTGATTGTATGAGCATAAGATTTGAATCTACCAGGAAACTACTGGATGTACCTAATTCTGCACTGAACAAAGGTGATGGACAGGCAAGATTCATAATGGAAATATTGAATGAAAAATTGTATAGTTTTCTGAAAATAATTCAAGTCTGATGTTTTCTTGATTGGTAGAACCTGGGTCTCTGAAATGGATTTGGTCATTATTGAAAAACCACCCTGCAAATAGAAAATGTCTTTGGTTTAATTGTCCTTGGAACTGGAATGGATTGTTTTCCTCTATCTAGTACAGTGCCACCACCCCACTCCTCATCTAATGATTGGAAATGACTTAGTCACATAGGTGTTATTTTTATTTTTTCTATTTATGGCTTGTTTTTTACTATTACTACTCATATCATATATGAGAGACATATAAATAGTAGAGTCACTATTATTTTTTATTTGTATTACAGTATTTTTAAGAGAACTGAAAACAATTTACAAATGTAGAATGTACTTGGGTGAGCACTGACATTGACTGTCATGAAACATAGAGGGAATTTACTGCTTCTCTGCTGTCCAGACAGCTCCATGTTTACTCCAGTTTGTTTCCTTGGCATATGACTATTTTGTCTGCTTACACAGACAATCACATGCTTCCCCCTAAGATAATCCTGGACATGCCCAGCTCCAGTTTAAATTCGCATGTCAGCTATTTGGTTAAGTTATGACTTGACTCAAGTTGTCTTCTGACCCCAAGTTGACCACATTACTTTTCATATTATTTTACATCCTCCAAAAATTTCTCTGGAGTCATCAGTCATCAGTGTTCTCTGTATTATAATTTTATATATCCTATTTCCATGTATTTTTATAATTTTTCCAACTAAGCTGTTTTAAATTAAATGAATACTTGTAACCACAGTGGGACCAAGTAATGGCAAGCTAAGTCAGAAAATTCAGACAAAATGATACATAGAGTTATTGATTTTCATGTAATTCTCTAGAGCAGACTTGCTTACAATAGTATTTATTAATTCCTAATATATTAACTAAAATTTAATGAAAGGAGACATGGAAGTACAGGTTTAGATTCAGTCTGATTGGTGAGTGATATGGCTGCATGAAGAACAGTGACAAGCCAGAGAGAGATAAGAACTGCATTGGGTATTAGACTTAGACTTGGAAGAATGTTGCCAGGGTAAATTCCAACCATGAAAGCAATGACTAAGAGTTCTCTGCGTGTGTAAAGGAGACTGGTAGTTTCCTGATATAGCAAAATGGATACTGGTCTACATTTGCTGACTATAGAAAAGGAGAAAACTAAGCTGCAACCAAGTTGCAATAATAATAACAAAAACATTATTCATTTAATGATATCTTCTGGCATTGTAGTGTTTTGTTTCATGAATTTGCCCCTTGAGTATTTATGGTAATACAATGAAGTAAACACCTTCTGCTAACTGAGCACCTATGCTTAACTGATGCAAATATAGTGAATAACTGAAAGTTGTTATTTTTTCAAGTACTGTGTGAACTTTCCTTGAAATATCCTTCTGTTCTAAGTGAGGAAGCCGATCTGTTTACAGATGGTCACCAACAGCACTATTCCTGGGAGATCAGCATCATTTTAGCTCAGACTAAGGCAAATCTTGCTATGGGACTCATCTTTGTATATAATTTATGTTTCATACATAGAAATAATTTCATATCATGAAATAAGAGAAATAATAATATTGGTGCTCTCATGTTTATTGTTCCTTTGAGGTAAAAGTCAAAAGCATATTTGCCTGGGATTTCCCAAGTATATTTTTCTAGTAATGAAGGACAAACAAAATGAGAAATATTATTTTCTACACACAAATATGTCCATAGATAAAAGCATGGTGGTTTATTCCTTGCTTTGTTTAACCTGTAGGGTTTAATGTATGTGCCACACAGTCATCTGGCATACAAAGTATCTGACTTGGAAGGCTGTGGGACTATCAATCTGGAAGCCTATAGACAATCATATTTCTCAATGGAAAACAATAGGTTTATTTTTAGGCACTCAAATGAATCTTGTTTGGACAGTTTATTCTTGTTCTATATAGATAAAGAGTTCCAAGGCAACAAAATATGGGCAAAATTCTACTTACTGAAAATTAGTTAACCATACTAATTAATAACAAGCTTGGCTGTAGAGTTTTTGAAGATAGCATATTGGCTTTCCTCGGGTTTATTAAAACTACCATCATAACACTGCAATGGTTCAAACACTAATGCTTGCTTCCTTTTATTCTTCCATCTTAAAAACATGTTTTGTTTTGTTTTGTTTTGAGACATATTATCACTATGTAGGATATGGTGACACAGAAATTACTATTTTGCTCTGGCTGGCTTTGGACCTCAAAGACATTTGGTCTCCCAGATTACTCTAAAGTATAAGGCACATACTTTAAACCCTATAGTACAAAGAAAACCAAAATAATCAACCACCCATCTTTTTATTCTTTTATTATAATGAGTAACATCCAGGCCAAAATGGCCGTTTCCCTTGACTTCCCCTATTGAGTTCATGGGTCATATGCATGAGCCACCATGTTTGGATTAAAGAAATATAATGTCGCTGGGTAGCAAATTCAATTTGCATGACAGAAAACAGGAAAATAATTTAGTATTTTTAATTGAATACATAAGCATCACAAATTATATATATTGTGTTATTCCCTATTCAATTTTAGTCTTTATAAAAATGTAGCAACTTACAATAATTACACATTATTTACCAATGCATGTATTGATGGGCACATTTTATATCAGAATATGCAAAACTAACAGTGAGCTCAGTTGTAACATTTTGTCCATAATTGTAAGTAAAACAAAGATTTTCCATTATTGACAGTTCCCACGCTTAGTTCAAATAGACCAGTTGTATTAAGTACAGTTTTTAATATTTTAAAAATTGGAACCATTATCGTGTCAGTGAAAGTAAACATTCTTGTAGTGGGCCTTTTTGGGCTGAAATAGGAGCATCCCTTCTGAGTTAAACTGGGTCTGATTACAGACACTTTTTGCTCTTTGGGTCCTCATGGGGCTTGAGGGACTCTAGATTGTGATTCTGAATCAATGTCACAGAGGAAGGAGACAGTTTGATTAATCACAATACATGTTATAAAACACCTGCCCTGAGCCTGATGTTTGCATACCAAAGATATGTGTGTATGCCTGGACTAAGCTGAGACCTGGGCCCTCTATCAAATCTCTCTTATCGTTCATAGAAATCCAACTCCCTCACACTTTTCTTCATTCTTAGTCACCTTGGAGACCAAAGAGATCATTTACCAAAAATTACAAGAGTTTTCATTTTCACACTGATGGGAATCACTCATAGTTCCCATCTACTGCATTTATGACTCCAGAATGCTGGTGAACAATATCCCCTCTGGCTTGAATTTGATGCCCTGTATGCTGAAACCCTAGAAGCAGTACATGCAGGAGACTGGATAGGTAGAGTCTCAAGTTTTTGTTTTGGCTTTCTTGTATTATTTAGAAAATTAGCTGCAAACTGATTCTGTCAGTTCTAATTCTTGGATCAAATGAACCAAGTAATTAATATATATATATATATATATATATATATATATATTCACAACACAAATATGTTTATTATGAGGAAGTATCATAAGAAGGTAGGCTTGGAGAATTAATATTTATTGAGAGTATGCTTATTCCCTGCTTGCATTCCCAGGCCAACACACCAAGACAAGTGCTTTTGTCCATTTAAGAAAGGAAAATTTGAATGTTAGTGGGACCTGAAATCAAAAGTCAGAATGAAGGCTTTGCAATTCTAACCTCATATTATATTCACATGAAAACTTAAATATAAACTTAATTTTTGTTGTAATAAATATATTTCAAGTTTTTGGTTCAAGATCAGGGGGTACTGGCTTGGACTTTTGATTGAAAATATGATGAAGAATTGCATGGTGAGAGAAATAATTACACTTGCTCTGAAATAGCACTGGCTTGTGAATCGGGATGTTGGCTCATAGGCATAGAGCTATGCCTCAGTGGCACCTCCAACACCACATAAAACACAACATGATTGTACACTCCTGTAATCCCAGAACTTTGGTGATGGAGGTAGGAGGATCAGGAGTTCAACATCGTCCTTTTAGCCAGTTTGATGTCAGACAGAAGCCACATGAAATACTGCCTCAAAAAGAAAACCAACTAGATTTGTACAGGTAGTCTTCTGGTTTTTAGAAAGTGTTTAATTAGGATTATAGTTGCTGTAATAAAACACCATGACCAACGCAACTTGGTGAACAAAGGGTTTACTTGGCTTAAATTTCTAAATCACCATTCATCACTGAAGCAAATCAGGACAGGAACTCCAACTGAACAGGCAGGCAGCTGGAGGTAGGAGTTGATGCAGAAGTCATGGAAAGGTGGTGCTTACTGGCTTTATCCCTCTGGTTTCTTCAGCCTGCTTTCTTTTTCCTAAAACCCAGAACCTCCAGCTCAGTGATAGGCTGTTCCCTCCACCATTAATCATTAATTAAGAAAATAACTTATAGTCTTGCCTACAGTCTGATCTTATGGAGGAGTTTTCTGAATTGATGCTCATGCTTCTCAAATGCCTTTAGCTATTTTGAAGTTAACATAAAAGTCTCCAGAACAGAAGGTTGCTTTTCTACAACCCTGCTGGCTCTTACCATCTTTCTGCCCCATTATCTGCAGTGTTTTCTGAGCCCCGAGGTAAAGTAATTGAAGGAGACATGCCCTTTATGAATGAATGTTCTCAGATCCCTCTCTCATTGCACATTTTGCAGCTGTGGGCCCCATATTTATTCCTGTCTACTACCGCAACAGGGTTCTTTGATGAGGGTTGAGCAAGCCACTGACCAATGAGCATAGAAGATGATTGTTAGGACTTATTTTATTTCTGTGCTCCTTCAGCAGAACATTCTTGCTTTCCCCCTAGAACTCTGGATTATCTAATGTCAGGATCTTGGCCATATGAGCAGTGTCCAATATGGTTACCAAATCTTGGAGTATGCCTTAAGTCCTATTACATATTAGTTGGTTTGTCCTACAAGCTTTTGTCACCATTGCACTAACCCCTCTAGCAGGCAGGTCACTAACCTAGATCCAATGGTTTGTAATCAAGTTGATCTTTACCTTTATCCTTTTATAGTGTGTAGTATATGTTATAGTAACTTGAACACTAGTCAGAAGGAGTCAAGGCTCTAGGCACTCATCAGTTAGACTTCTTCATGATCAATGAACTGTGCAGATGGGGTCTTTGGTAATAACACATTGTCATAAGTTTGTATGGAGCAGCCAATAGCCATGGGAATAGACTGAGTTGTTTGGAGGTCCCCATGAGACCCCTTTGACCAGTACCCTGAACAGATACAACCTATTTCCAGAACTGGAAGATTGAGATGATTATAATTGGAGGGTCTTTGTCTCATAATGCTTTGTCAAGGATTTTTCTGTTTTTCTCTCTTTCTCTCTGAAGGTCCTTTGCATATATAGTATGTCTTAGTATCTATAATCAGGGTTCAAGCATGGTCAGCAGTACCTGTAATCAGGTCTCTCCCTACATGCCTTTATCCACATTTATCCACAAATTGATCATATTTTCTCAAAATTTGAAAATAAATGGCAGTGCCATATAACCACTAGGAAAATATAATAAAATATACTTTACAATTAGAAAATTCTCATGTGCTAGTTAAGTTTGGTGAAAGCAAAGCAGACTCTGAGAATGAGGGCTCCTCCCTTGTTTTCTTCAAGCTTGGGGTATCTGGTTCCCTAATTCAGTAACAAGAAGAAACAAAGAATACAAAAACATTCTCCTTGAGAAGAGGTAAAAGTAAGACTGCTTCCAACTTTAGTTTCTATTGTGCTTGAATATAATATAAAAGTTCCTGGAAGAGAGAGATAAACTGTTAACTCCTCCACAAAGAAGATGTTTACTTTATCCTGCCCAAATCTATGATGGAAAGTTCCAGCAAGATTCTTTAAAGACTCCCTGATGGATGGCTGTAAGTGCCTGCTTGGATGGTGTTCACATCTATCTAAAATCTCAACAGAGGGACATTCTTCTGAATTGGACATTTGATGGGGAGCTCCTGCTGTCTGCCTCAGGAGGATTTCCTCAGTCTCTGTTTCTAACATGTTGTCTGTACTCTATCTGATGATGCTACCTTATATTTGCCCCCTTAATTGGTCTACTCTAGGCATATCCACTGGCTGTGCTGTGCACCTTATTCCATGATTTTGACATTTATCTTAAGTGTCTTTGTGTCTGCTACTTTCTTTTTACTATCTCCTCTGCCTGCTGTATATATTATAAACTCATTCAATCAGAACAGAAAGTGTAGTTATGGTACACCATTCTCCTGATAGTACAGAACATATAGACAACATTGCAGGGTCATTAGTTTCATAATAACTTTGCAAATATTACACAAAAAGGAAACCCACTTAAAGAAAAACAGGATGTAGTTCATAGATTTTTCAGTCTTCTCTGTGCTAAGATAGAAAAAGAAACAGACCAATCCATGTCCAAAACTAATGTTTGATATTTCATACCAAGCACAGACAATTCCCAAAATTATGATGGGCAATGACTCAAAGGACAGTCATGCCATTCTACAATGGACTATCTGCATAGACTTTGCACTGAAACCCTTCCAGGCAGACTCAGTGAAGAATTAGAGGCCTCTTTGGCTAGCTGTATTTCTCCTAGGACTCTTATTCAAGAAGAAAAAGAGGCCAACAGACCAGTATCATGTAAGCAATTAAGATCTACAAACCACAGAAGTGCTGTGGAACAGAGAACTCTCAAGTATTGGGTGCTGCCCAAAGAGGAAGTTGGGAGAATTCTTGGAGTTTCCATCTAAGAGACTTGAAGATGGACATAAGTGCCATAGTAAAGTCATACAAAAGAGGAAAGCTTGCCATTCCTGACAACAGGGACAATACAAGGACATATATAATCAAGAGGGAGGGAATAGACATGTTATATAAGCAAGAAACAGATGCTGCTCAGAGAGAAGAAAGGAAGTGCAGTTTAAATACAATGTGGTGTATTTGGGTATTGGCCAAGTCATACAAGAAAAGTAATACAGTGTGAAATACACAGCATGGGCCAATATAAAACATCCAAGATTTCCAAGCAGGTACAACAAGAGTTGATTTGAGCTATCACTTATATACCAATCTCCCAAAGAAGCAAACATGGTAAATTAGTCACATCCACATGAATTTTCTATATCATGTATTACTTTTTATCTAGATCTAAAAAATGTCCAGACCCCATGAATGTGGGTGTCAGTGAGGAGGCCTCAGAAACCTATGGGGCCTCTTTTAGTAGATCAGTACTTCTCCCTAGCATAGGAATGGACTTTGGGAGCCCAATTCACAAAGAGGGATACTTCCTCAGTGTAGCACTCGGGGTAGGGTCTTGGCCCTATCCCAAAGGATATAACAGACAGACTCTGAAGACCCCCCATGGAAGACCTCACTCTCCCTGGGGAGCTGAAATGATATGGGATAGGTAGGGGATAAATGGGGGTCAGGGGGTGAGGGGAGGGAGAGGGAACTTGGATTGACATGTGAAACAATCTTGTTTCTAATTTAAATTTAAAAAATGGAGAAAAACATACTGTGAAAAGTGGATCTAAAAAATGAATGATGTGATTTAGTCAGTACATTGACTAGTCACGATGCAAGGTATGGTTCCTATATAATAGTAGATTTGATTTGAATCTGTTCTTTCCAAAAAAGAAAGAAAGAAAGAAAGAAAGAAAGAAAGAAAGAAAGAAAGAAAGAAAGAAAGAAAGAAGGAAATATAGGAAGAAAGAAAGAGAAAGAAACACATGAAGGAAGGAAGGGAAAGAAAACTAAAGAGAGAAAAGTCCATTCCCCATCAATATCAGGTTAAGGATAACTTTCTTTCTCTCATTAATTCATTAATTCATTCATCATTTGTTCACTCATTCACTTTCTCCTTCTATCTGTCTTTTTTCTTTTTCTATCGTTTATTCTTAGGTTACCTTACTCTGAATCATCTGTCTGTTCCTTTCTTCATACTAAGGGATTAAATGCATCCTAATTGGTAGTCTTTCCATTCAGAACAACTTTGTTCATGAATTTTCACTCTCTCCATTTTCCAAAGACACATTTAGCTATACTTTAACTCAAGTAAATCTGTACTTACAAATATTCATAGATTTATTATCTCATTAGACATTTTTTATGTTATAGTCAGATGACACCATTTTCCCTGTCATGTTGCTCCCTCTAGTCCCCTCCCAGAGATCCTTCTTTGCTCTTTCAAACTTGCAGCTCTTTTTTCATTAATTGTTGTAACGAAACAACATTTCATTACATGTTGCTAATACAATGGCATACATGTACATACATACATATATTCCTGAATATAACCCCATCTCTCTGTTTAGGATTGCTTGTCCATGTCTTTTAGGGATGACTGTTCAGTATTGGAAAACCAATTTTGTTTTCCTTTGAGATAACTCTTTCTCCCATCATTCTTTCTGTTTGTTTGTTTTTTCAAGACAGGGTTTCTCTGTGTAGCTTTGGAGCCTATCCTGGCACTCGCTCTGGAGACAAGACTGGCCTTGAACTCACAGAGATCTGCCTGCCTCTGCCTCCTGAGTGCTGGGATTAAAAGCATGCACCACTAATGCCCGGCCAATCACATCCTTCTTAAATTCTACTTTTGTCTACTATTCTCAATGATTTTTTTTCTGTAGCTTGTAATATCACTTAAATATTTTCCCCTTTCCAGTTATATGTGGGTAAAAAAAAAACAGGTATATGACATTTTCTGTTTATTTCAGTACCCACAGTACCTGCCACAAACACTGAGTGAATGAAAAGTTGTGTACACACAATGAGAACATATTCATTGCAACTAATTTTCTAACTGACGTCATGACTGATATACTCTCTTAATGAGTATATCTGAGTCTGCATTAATAACATTGTTCTTAAATGAAGACATCACATTTTAAGTTTTCAGCAATGTCTGTCTCTGCGGGGATGGATATTACTTTAATTTATTTATTTTTTATAGGGCTAGACTTAAGTTCCTTGAAGAATAAAAATGTACTTGCTTCATGTATTCCCAGATAGACTCAATACCAACTCCTTCCTATCAGTTAAGGATCACCAAATACTAACTCCTTTGGTAAATAATACGATGGAGTTGTAACTGTTGATTTTTGACCTACAGTATTTTAGTGATTATCTTCATATCTCTTGCTCGCTGGGTTGAGTACCCAAGAGTATTTTCTCATCCTGCTCCCATGGATGTAATGGAAATTCAAGTAAAACTTTGTTCCTTGCATACCTGGTGAAGCTGTTCTTAATAAATGGAGTTGTTATTTCTAAGCCAGTTGTTGTAATTATATTTTTGTTGGCTTTCTTCATTATATTTCTTCTCCAGATGGTCCACAATTTGGGTTTTGGCTTCCCTCCTAACATCAAGCTATAGGAATATTACACCATCTTCTTGAAAAATAAATCTCAATTGGTTTCTTATTTGCCAATGGCCAGAATCTTAAAAGCCCTCATCACAGGACTCTTCATATCTCAGTGATTTTATTATGGATGAGAAGCCCATGGGAGGCAGTGTTTCTCATTTGAGTCTGAACAGCATTCTGATTAAGCTCTGATACCATGGATTAGATTCTGACATCCTTACTTCCATGCAAAATACATGAAAGAATTCTCTTCCAGAATTCTGCTGAACTGAAACTCAAGAATTACCTGACTCATGACAACACTGACTGCAAAGCAAGATCTTTGCTTTAGAAACGCAAGAATAATGATGTGCCATGGAAAGTTTTAAAGGCTTTGGTGTTCATTTTGAGTGTATCACTACATTTTAAAGGCTGTCTATGTCCATTCTAATTTGTTGCACTCAAAAAAAGATCAGTATGTGGGCACTGACTCTCTAGGCTTTGATTTCCTTTTATTTAAAAAGTAGAAAATAAACAGTGTTCATTTATTTTTCCTGGAGGCTACAATGATTTATTTTCTCTAAGCATGTACAATAGTACTTGACTTAAAAAAATTTCACAAACTCTGAGTATTATAATGATTAGCTGTAGTGGCAGGTGAGTGCCTGAATTTGATATACTATGTTATTAACTATAGACACAAAATTACTTATTGTTTATATATAATTAGCAGAGATTTCCAGGAGTGATTATCTTCCCACCTTTCTTTTAAAGAAAGTGAATACTAGGAACCATAATCATATGTAAATTAAAAAAACTTGGTCAGTTAATTTAACATACTCCATGAGCAGAGAAGTTAAAGTCTTAAGCGCTACACTGGGTAAGCATTTCAAATCCTAATGATTTAACAATGAATATATAATTGAAAAATAAATAGAAGTTCTCTGCTGAGTAATTGAGAGGGAGGAATAAGAAACTCTCACATGGTTTCCTTGGGACTCGATGGTGAAAACATATGTGAAGAATTTCTTGTAATTGTTAATACCATTCTCATGCATTGTAATTTTTGTCAGAAATAGTTGCCTTCATGGATGGAGGCAGCTTTCAGTCAATCAAAAAAAAAATCTCTGTGATGTAACAGATGTAGATGGCTGTACTGTTTTGTGTAATAGACTATATTCATGACTATGACAGAGAATTCAGATATATCCCGCCAGGTCCTTTCCACATTTTTACATCCTACTGCTGCCCAAATACCTACTTCGTTTAATGAGCTAGTAATCAATACTTACTTGGGATGAATTGGTTAAAAGCGAATATGAAATGGAATAAGAAGCACCTAATTCTAAATAATTATGCACTTCACAAGCTAAAAATGTTAAATAGATAAACAGTGGTTGTGTACCTTAATGAAATTGTATTGAATAAAAACAACCATTGAACCAAACAACAAACAAACAAACAAAACTTACTATTCACACTGTATCATGTCTAATTAAATTATGATCTCTGCTCTGGCAATGGGATTTTTGGGCGTTTACTTCAGACATCCAATGATATCAGTTTCTGAACTAAACCTGAACCAATAGGCAAACGACACAAGATCCAAAAGAATGGTTGGTACACTCTGTATTTTTGTGACATAGCCATTTGACCATTCTGGATCCCATATGGAAAAAGAATATTGTTTAACCTTAGAGAAACCCAATTCTCTGGGAGCATGCAGATGTCTTTGTATGGCATAATGCCAATTGAAATGATCCAGTTACAAAAAATCAGATATATGAACCCATTCGTATATAGATTCAGAAATCTCATATTCAAAGAAACAAAAAAAGTCACTATTTTCCAAGGGCTAGAGCTTGTGAGAAATGGGGACACACGTCAATCAAAGAGTCAAACTACAATCTATGAGAGGAGAGGCTTTGAGATATCCAAAGTACACCATGGGTGGTAATGGATATGCTAATTTGTTTTGGAAGATCATTGTACTATATATATATATATAATATATATATATATATATATATATATATTATCTCAAACTTTATTGGTCCAAAAAGATTGATTGATTCCAATTAATAAAAGACTGCTTCACAGATCAGCATTACTTCATGGGGATTTAATTTTAAATCTTTCTCTCTGTGTATGCAAATATTTTCATCTAAATATATCTGTGTATGAATTCACAGGTTTTGTGGGACTTTAATTTTCCTTGTTTTCAAAACAATACCTTAACTTCTAACACAACAATTTGGTTTTGCCTGTGTTTAAAATCTACATTATTTTGAGTCACATCTAGTGTCTTTGTTTTCTTTTTACATTTTTAAAGACATTTAAGATAAAGTGTGAAGCTGTAGTTTATTCATTCACATTATTTATAGAACTTCATTTTCATTTTTATTCCTACACCTGTCTCTCTTTCTCCAATGGAAACTCATACAATATAGCACTAATATCTGTGAGTAAAAATTCCATTGAAGCGCATTTGCTACATGTGAAATTTCTGGTTCATATACACTTTTACTTTTAGTAAGGAACATAGTAAGTTTACTGGTTTGGCAATGACTAGGGGTTTAAAAATGTAAGATTCTGGTTTGATTGGCTTACAGTTAGACAGAGACAGTTACTATTATATTGAGGTTCCAAGATGGTTTGACTTAGAAATCAGTGGATGGGCAAATAATTTTTAAGAAGTGAATGGAAAAATCAGTTACATTGAAACAGATCATTATGGCAGTTAAGTAAGAAAGTTTTGGAAGGTAAAACAAATAAGTGTGCAACTGTAGTCGCCTAGAGAAAGAACTTTGGAGAGCTTTTTGTATGGCATTTATCATAGCACTGTAGAGGAGGTGGCAGTTTTAAAATTCTTAGGAGATGAAATATGTGCTCCAGCATCCTCAAGGTGGAGGATTGGGTAAAAGATAGGGGATAGTCAAGGCTTCCCTGTACCAACACTTGGATTGCTATGTTAGTAGTGAGATCTAAAAGAAGACATACCAAGAAATCCGATTTCAGAGAGAAATTAAAGAGAGTCATGATGGAAATTCTGAGTTCTATATGTAAGAAGAAGTCTGGGTGGTGTTTTAAAATAAAAGTTCAAAGCTGGGCTAGGGATGTAACCTATATTGGTAGATTGCCTGGCCCATATGCATGACACACAGAGAGTGATCATAATTTCAGAACTTGGGAGGTGAAGGCAAGAGTAACAGAAGAACCTGCTCATAGATCTCACCATAATTTCTTTTTGAGGTTCTTCTTTCAGAAAACATACATGCTCTGAGATGACCTGAAAATGTCTGCTTCATCAGAACAACAGTCTAACAAAGAAATCACAGAAACTCAATATTTTGCATGATAGCAAAGGAAGAGACTTATAAATATAGAAATATGGTGTGTGTGAGGATAGTAAGTGAGGAAAAACATGCTGACAAACACAATAAGAATTAGATCCAGGCAAGGTAATGAAGGAGGGAGATCTGCTGCACTTGACAGCTAGGCAGTTGCTGCTGATTTTAGTGACTGATGTTTGTTTGAGTTGTAGAGGTAGAAGCCAATTAAAGGTTGAAACTGGAGAATGATTTAGTTGAATGCAGTGAAGTTTGTCTATTCAGGTGTTTGCATGAGAAACAAAGGGCGACAGAGGTGTAACTTGGAGAAAATATGTGATTAAAAATAGATTGTTTTGCTATCCATTAGTTTTTATTTTAGAATCAGAGAACACAAAATACTGAAAAAATGACAGTAAAGAATAAACAGAAATTCACAGGAACCTATATAAGTAAAGAAAGTAGTGGAAAGGTTGAATAAAAAGTGGGTAAAAAGCGTAAGATAGCTGGGGTGTCTTCAATATCCATCTGTGTTATTCAGGTATGGGCCACATCAAGCTAATAATTACATGAATCTGTAACAACAATATTAATGGCAGATAAAACTGACTAAGCAAGCCTTCAGATCTGGGCAATGTGGCTCATTTCATTATCTATCATTGGGAGATCATCATTTAGGTGGAGGTAGCTTATTCAATTTATAGATTGAAAACAGTATCACAATCCTATAAACAAATCAACTAAGTGGAGGAAACTATAAACACATAGCTGAACTGGGATTTAAACCCTAGTCAGACTGGATCTAAAATCTATCAACTAACCCAGGCCAATTCCCATGATGTTTGTAGATATATATATGTCATCTTGATAAGAATGAGTCTCTGTGAGAGGAAGTAAAACTAATTGTCTAATGCATCTGCTTTCATGTCTTGAGAGTAAAGTATAATGCTAAATGTCCCTTGACACAATCAGTTCCTATGTTCTACTATACCACCCATGAGAAAGTATTTGCTGCATTTCTTTCTGAGCTTTCCATATTATTAGTTCTTGTAGAGAATACCAAGATTGGCCATTTGGGGGTGGCTTTCTAACAAAGGATGTTATTAGCTTCAAGATTTTTTGTAAAAAACAATGAATTATTTTATAGCTGTATTTTAAGTAGTGCTTTTTAAATATCACAGCAGCCTCTTTACTAACAATTTGGAAGTGAAAAGAAAGAGACTGTAAATATATAGATCACATCACCAAGAAAATTGGTCTCTATTGAAGGGAGATCATACACACCAGAATGAACTTATTTGAATAAACAAGTGTGCCCTTAGGGAAGTTTATAGGACCAAATACATTCTTTGTGAGAAATATAATAATATTCAGGATATATAAGCTGATTATAAGTATTGTCTCTTTTAAATGAGTAGCAGAAGCTACCCATACTGTTACTGAGTACCAAGACATTATGGGAATGTGACAAGACATGATGGTGACATAAATCTTATAATGTAGGTTCACTGGTGTAATTTAATCTGCCACATTTTTAGTTCAGCTACAGAGGATGTTCCTTGACTTCAGAAGAATCAAGCTTGCCTGGTAAAATACTTCTCAGCTGTGGCTATTTTGTTTCTTGAATTAACAAGTTCATATTCCTACATATCACTTTGATATTTTAAATTAGACAGAAGAAGTCTTGTCTCCATTTACCTTCATGTGACATTAATTTAAACAATAGTAACACTTTTGCTTTTTTGATTGAGTAATATAACAAAATACTTGATACCTGTGCTCTGTGCTAGATTTTAATATACATTGCTGAGTCAGTTGGTGATAGTGCATGCCTTTAATCCCAGCACTAGGGAGGCAGAGGCAAGTGGATCTCTCAGTTCAAGGCCAGCATGGTCTACAGAGTGAGTTCCAGGACAGGCTTCAAAGCTACACAGAGAAATCTTGTATTGGAAAACAAGTAAATAGAGCTCTTTCTCTGTGAACACTACATTCTTATTGCAGATAAGCTTTAAGTAAATAATTATAAGAGTATACATGACATTAAAAGTTGTTATTAACATAGCAACATACAGGAGGTGAAAAGAAAATATAATGAGCCTAGGATTATGTGTTTTGTTGTGAAGACCTCCTTCAAGATTTCAGCATTTAGAATGAATCTGAAATCAAGGGTTAAATAGACAGAACAATTTCCTGCATTATAAGATGCAAAACTTGGGAGAATTACATACTTAATGAAATTAGGCAATATGTTTCCTGGTATTCTGGAGGAAGGATAAAGGAAGTTTGATGCAAGGTAGAAATCAATATGTACTGAAGATATGTTAACATCTGGAGATTTTCTTATTTACTGCTTGCCAGCAGCTACTTATATTGATGCTACATTTATTTTATATATGAGAAAAGTAAAGGTCAGATTAAATAAGTAGATTAACTAAGGTAGTGACAATTTCTTTCCATCACAAGCTTTGCTTAATGTCTCATTTCCTGAAACTTCATTCCCCAGATACAAGTCTGCATTATAGACACAAATTCAGTCAAGGACAATAGCATGCACATACAAATATGCACAGGTACCTAGGTTTTCTTACCTCTTAGATTACCAATAATTGCTATTGTGTTTTCATTCCCATTCAATACTAAAAGGTAAGATAGGCATAAGAATGAGATAAAATGCAATGCTAGCATCATCTTTACTTCCCAAACAATTGAATTATAGGAATTTGCTTTAGATTTGTCATTCACATGGCCCTGTGATACTTTCCTTCTGTATCACACAGATTTCTCCAGCTGATTCCATAGCAGGATAGGTTACACTGGACTACAGATATAAGCACTTAAAAACACAATTCCATCCTTTTTGCAAAGATTCATAAACAGGAGAAAGACAGTGGTTAATCTAAACCTTTCACTCTTTCCCCAAACATTTTGATAAAGAAAGTTATAATTTCTTAGGAAACCAGGCCAACACACACGGACTGGGAGCATTACTTTGAAAGAGATTTCTCCATGAGATAAAAGAGGAAAGCTACCCTTTGCCTTTAAGGAGCACAGAGCATAGCTGAGATTTTATTTTCTATATTATTCACCATTAATTGGGCATTGTGTAGTTCTTGCTGAAGCAATGCAGTACTGTCTAGTGTCCTTTGCAGGACAACTGCTTGTTTGGTTAATTTTTCAGGTTGCTATGGTATTTGCCAAAGATTTCCATCCTCCTAGTCTGGTCTTTTTGAAACTAGTGATGAAAAACTTGGCTCAAGAGAAAAAATGAAAGAAAAGATTGGTAGCACAGGCTACTTAATTATTGCATATCCATATTCGTTAGGAAATTTAATTATCTAGTAAACATGCCTTAATAGTGATTCTATGTTGATTATTTTCTAATATGATGAGTCAAATTATGTGATGCCATTTGAGCAGAGAAGATTAGGAATTTTATGGCAGAACAAATCAAATAAGGGATATTGACCTTCCTTTAGAAAGAGTTTGTCTCCATTTAAAGAAGTTATCTCCCTATCATCTCAAAAACAAACAAGTTGAGATATGAAAGAATAGTCATATCAGCAACAAGGGTCTTATTATATAGAGGACTTCATTAGTTATTTGTCTTCCCTGTGATAGGAAATGCTCCTTCAATGTCATTGAAGTCTCTTTGCCCTAAATTACTATTCTGAAGCAGAAGCAAGCATTCTTTTTGGCCTCTGATTTTAAAATAAAAGGAAAGAGAAAAAATAACAAAGCACATTAACTGTTATGTATGTATATACACAACTATGCAAAGACATCTTGTGGGGTACTTTTTCCCTAGCAGGAATCCATTACCTATATTATTCAGGGTTCCCTAGGGAAACAAAACCAATCTTGCATGATACTGGAAAAGTAGTCCAAAAATGCTTGTCGTACATCAGAGAAACTGCAAATTTGGAAATTCTCAGTCCATGGGGCTAATGTTTCACCAGTCCTTATCTCATGCTGACTCCTTTTAGCATTCCTGGAGAGCATCTAATGTTCACGCAAGCCATAAGAAGCTCATTCTAACCTTGGTGAATGAGGGTAGAGATGGCAGTCACTGAACACACAAACTTTCTAGACAGAGTGAAGGGAAGCAGGCAAAAAGTAATGTTTTCTTCCTCCATCTTCTTTTTGTCTCAGTTAACATTGCAAAGTGTGCTTCCCATGTGCACAGTGGTTCTTTTCTCTTCGAATAACCTGTTCTAACAACAACAAATCCCTCTAGATTTGCAAATCAGCTTGCGTTTTAATTGATTTCAGATCCACTTAAGTTGACATCCAAGAATATCCTTCACAGTGACAAATTAATAGATGGGATACAATATTTTATATCATATTTCATGGTAATATAAATTCTGAAGATTTCTCAAATTATTTTTTAGTTTGTTTAGATGTACATTACAAAGAATGCTGCCTTCATTTCTTAAACATTTGTGTTCCATAGCCTTATCAAGGAAGCTCAGCCTATATATGGAATTCAAAGAACGACATGTCTCTTATAAAAACACTTGTTCAGTATTCAGTTTTGAATCATGGCTTAATGCATGAATTCATTTTCTCTGAGTTAATAGCTTCACAGCTTCACAAAACTCTTTATTGAAATTAAAATGTTAGGAGAACTCTGAGATGTTCATGCTGAATGTTTATTTCTATTAAGAACTACTCAATAGTCATGTTTCCCAGGGATTATTGCTGAAGCTCCATGGTTCATAAAAATGAAGGGAGGATTTAAGGATTAAAATAATTCCTCACCACCTAAAATGTGCTTTCCACCAAAGTCCAACTATATGTAGATTAATTATTCTCTATTTTTCCATAGTCATACAAATTTTAAGTAAAAATTATGTGAGGGTTTTTAAAAAATTTAAATGTGATTTTGAAGGAATAACTAGTGACTCTTAAATTGTACAAGTTTTAAAGTGTTCTGCTTGTTGAGAAAAGGAAGGAAACTATTTTCTTTCCCTAGGAATTTTATGTTTTAAAAATTAGATTATGACCATTATCACCTGTGTAAAAATAATTTTGTAAAAAGCAGAGATAAACACGGGGTAGCAAAATGTTTCAAAGGATAAAAGAAGTTGGCAACATGGAGGACTTTATTTGATTTGATTCCTAGGACCCACTACTATGGTGGAAAGAGATGGCAAGTCCTCCAAGTTGTCCTCTGACCACTATACACAATGCAACACACACTATCCCCAAGTACAAACAAAATATATTTAAAATTAAAATTCTTGCTGGGCATGGTGACGAACGCCTTTAATCCCAGCACTTGGGAGGCAGAGGCAGGCGGATCTTTGTGAGTTTGAGGCCAGCCTGGTCTCCAGAGCAAGTGCCAGGATAGGCTTCCAAAGTACACAGAGAAACTCTGTCTCAAAAACCAAAAAAATTAAAATTCTCATATGTACATAATACATATTATGTCAAGACAATAATTTGATTAACTAGGTTTCATAAGTATTAATAACTTAGCTTGGGTAAACTCATATTGAAATTACCCACTTTTGATATGCTTTCCCTCACTACTTTTATAAACTTTGATCTCCTGTTACTTTTGCTATCTATTCTTTAACATGAATCAAAAAATGAAATCTGACTTTAGTATCTTCAATATAAATTGAAGTTCTCATTGCCACTTTTGCTGGGCACTTCAAAGCTAATTAATTCTTCTACTCCATGTAATTTTCCAATGCATTTGGTTACTGTAAACTTTTGGCCATTCAGAAACCAAAATGCTTTTTCCTCAAGAAAATAATTTGTGTTTGAATTCCCTAGCCCATTTAGCTTCAATTTTTCTTTCATTGTTCTTCTTTGTTTCTGAGAGGATTGATTTCTGATGACAGATGTCTATAATAAATCTTATTCCACTGCAGTCTGATGGTGAATGAGATTCAGTTGACCTGGCTCATAGGAAGCTGGTATAGACACAAAGATTGTTCCCTGAACATGTCAATATACATATTTACTCATTGATTCACTATATCACCACAGCTTATAAAATTACAGACATTCAAGTCATTTCAAGTAATGAAGTTTATCTATTTAATTCTGATTTTTTAAGGTATACAATTAGCATATGTTTTAAGAAAGAAAGTTGAAACATGGTCACAAACCAAACAGATTAATTCACAGTTCACTAATCACAGTGGTTGTTATTTTGAAAGTAAAATGTAATTTAATAAGTGGCAAGCACTAGCCTTCATCAATTTCACTTGGATTAATTTATGGATTACTTGTGATGGGTTACTGTTAAATAAAGTGAAGGAATATAACATAAATATTAATAATATCAATACTATATGATGAGGGAGTCCACAGGTCACTTCTTACATAGTTTGAAAGCCAGTGAGGAAAAATCAACCTTTTTATGCCTGAGATCCCCAACTGGTTGAAAGTTAAAGAATTATAGCACTAAATTATTATCTTAACCAAGAAAAATATCTTCACAATTAGTGAAAAAGATAAGATATAATAAAAAAGATTGACTGCAATTTACTACTCACTTTTCTTTTTTTCAATGTTTGTGGGCTTTAAGGTATGTGTGTGTGTGTGTGTATGTGTGTGTGTGTGTGTGTGTGTGTGTGAGAGAGAGAGAGAGAGAGAGAGAGAGAGAGAGAGAGAGACAGAGAGAGAGAGAGAGAGAGAGAGAGAGGGAGAGAGAGAGAGAGAGACTACAGCTGTAAACCTCCACGTGAATTCAATTTCATATGCCTGTGTCTGCATGTGGGGGCCAGAGAACTCCCTCATTTCATTTGTCTTGGAGATTTATACATCCCGTTTTTTAGAGGTAGGGTTTCTCACTGGAATCTGGAACTCACTACTTAGGCAGGACTGGTTTGCCTGCAAGCCACAGTGATCTTTATATGGTACATCACTTTATCTGGCTTGCTACATGAATGCTCTGATTGAACCAAGGTTCTTGTGCTTGTACAGAAAGTGCTAATCCCTGTGCCAGGCGTTGGTGGTGCACGCCTTTAATCCCAGCACTGGGGAGGCAGAGACAGGCAGATCTCTGTAAGTTTGAGACCAGCCTGCCTCCAAAGCCACAGCGAAACCCTGTCTTGAAATACCAAAAAAAAAAAAAAAAAAAAAAGGAAGTGCTAATCCCACTGGTTGGCAATAGGAACACAAACGAAACTTAAAGTCAAATCTGAAGCAAGCATTAATTGAATACTGACCAGGTTGATGGGCTCTGGCCAGGTCCATAGTCAGCTTTTCCAGAAAATATTCACAAGTTATGCCTTTCAGAATATAAAAAAAGGCATCCCAAAAGGCCAACATATTTTCCATCAGGTCGAGTCGGGGGCAATCATATATTCTGATGCATTTGCCTCCTATGTACCTCCTGCCCACATCCAATCAAGGTTGAGTATACATCCTGAAATATTCCCTGCCTATTTATCTCCTGCCTATGCTTGATCTCGCACATGCTGTGAAGGTGCAGATGGGTCAAGAAACTTCTGTAGGAGAGTGAACACGAAGAGCTTCTATCATTTAACTGTGGTTCTCACAAGAGCACTTTACCTGCTGGGTAGACTTTCAAGCCTCATTTGCTTGGAAATTAGTAGTGCAATGCAAGTCTGAATATCTGGGGGAAGGCAGCATTTGTCATCATACACATTTTCATCCTGAGGAACAGGAGGGCATGATGTATCTATCTCTAGCACAACGCATGACCTATCACACCTCTGGTTCT
The DNA here is from genome assembly GCF_003668045.3 of Cricetulus griseus. NCBI lineage: Eukaryota > Metazoa > Chordata > Mammalia > Rodentia > Cricetidae > Cricetulus > Cricetulus griseus. The sequence goes on along the minus strand of NC_048598.1, from coordinate 109,309,317 downwards.
GAATTTCATCTGAAAAGATGTTCTTCAATATCATGGCTATGGTGAATTTATCTTATCAACAATGGAAACATTACATGAGTTCTCTAACCTCTGACAAAATGTTTGTTATATTTGTTAGGATACAATTATTTTATCTGTTTAACAGGATATTATAACCATAAAATTTAAAACGTGGGACTAAAAGAAAAGATTTTGAGAATTCAATGGCACAGAATTAGCTATTAATTAATAGAGGGTTATAGAGACATTTCTAGTCACCCTATAAAATACCATTGGGAGACAGATGTTGGCTTAAATTCTAGTCTCCCCCAAGATAAAGGACAACCAAATTGGTCATCTTAGCATGACCATGATTATCACCTCTTACTCTTGAATCTGTTGATTCAATAGAACAGGTGATAGAATAACAAGCATGCCATTTTATTTGTTATTTCATTATACACATGCATCAACAACAGATCTGAAAAACCAAGAGGGAATTGAGCAAACATAGCAGTATTAGCATAGAAGTACTAAAAAGCAGTGTATGCCATTTTGCTTTTGTAAAATAAATTAATCTATGGGATTCACCCTCTCAATATAGCATTGGGATTTACTTTAAACTGACAAGAAAAAAAAATTAAGCAGAAATCAACTCTACTTAGGACTCCAAGCTAGTTAGTTGAAGGTGACCATTTTATAGGTGCATTTTATTCTCATTCTTTTCTTGGGTGGATCAGGGAGGTATTTCAGTGCAGTGCTGGCATTTAGCTGTAGTTACAATGAATTGCATCCATGATTGCAATTGTTTTGTGATGCCTGTGGTGTCATTACCAAGACGCGATTACCAATTGCTATATGAAATTAGTTATGCATGAAATGAATGGGAAGCATAAATACTAGAAGGGAGAGTCTGAGCACAGGCTTCATCCTCATTGTCTTCCAGACCCACTGATGCTTATGCATAATGTGCTCATAAAACTTTAATTTATTTCAGAGTCAGAGGACTGGAAGGGATCTTTAAAGGTCATCTAGGACAATCCCCGGTTTCCAGGCCCTTGAGCAAACCTAAAATGCTAACTGATGAACCTTTCTCTCAGGAGCCAATTAAAAACATTTTATTGACTATACTTTGGAATGAGTCAAGTAGTGATAGTAAGAATTTCTACCAAGTAATATTGCACAATCTTTATTGGCCAATGAGTACAATATACTTTTATACATATTGTGCATCAAATTAATGTGCAGATAGAGTTAACTTTCTTTTAAATATGTTAATGTCAGTACATTTTAATGTGGCAAAGCTTTAGGTATGTAACTGTGATTGTACAGGATCCTTCATTTTAAGAATGTTATATTCCATAACTGATTTCTCAATAAATTGTAGGTTTTAATTTCTTCATCTTTTCTCTGTGTTATATATGTTGTAAGTGTGCGTTTATATGTGTGTGCAAGAACGTGTTCAAGTGCATTGGTTTATAGCAAGAAGATTATTCTGGGTGCCTTCTTAACCACTTTGTTTTAATCATAAAATGTGAGACAAGGTCTCTTTAATGAAGCTGGACCTCATGGATACGGGAAGAGGGGTAGCCCAGAAAGATCGAGAAATTCTGTCTTCACTTTGCATTTGATAGAGCCCATTTCTTTTAAAATTAAAAAGAGTAAATTAAGAATTTCATACAATGTGTTCCTATCATACTTACTCTGTACTCCGACTCCCAGATCCACTACCCCAGCTTTACTCACAGCTCTTTGTCACCAGGTTTTTTCCCCCTATTTGTCAGATCAAATATACAGTGCCAATATGTTATTGAATGTGTGGTCTTTTTTGGGGGGGAATGAATGCCTGACCTGTGGCTATACTTTTAAAGAAAAGTGACTCTGTCTCCCAGCAGCCATTGGTTGGTACCAGCTCCTCAGAGAAGGGTGGGGCTTCATACCCACAGTGTTCATGCTGGAATTTGGTCTGAGATGAGCTTGCACAGGTTTTGACCTAGGGTCACAGTTGTTAGGAGTTTACAGGTGCAGGCTGCCCTACTGTGTACAAAAGATAATAAATTTCTTGTATCCATGCACTGCATTTGACTCTTACATTTTTTTCTGCCCCCTTTTCTGCAATGATTCCCTTAGCCTTCCGATGTGGCAGTATGACATAGATGTCACATCTACAGCTAAACTTCCTGCAGTATTTTATTCCCTACATGTTGGCTGTTGATATCTGGGTTAGTAGCCATCTACTCTAAGTAGAAGCTTCTCTGAGAAGGCTTCAGAAATGCATCGTTAGAAATCAGTCTAATTAGTATTTAGCAGATTAATAGCAGTGACTTTCCCCCAAGGGCTTATGACCTGTCTAGCCACAGTTCATCAATCATCAATAGTGCTATGTTGAAGGTATTATATTGTGGAGGGGAACTTAAATTCAGTCACAATTTGGTTAGTTACTTGTATGATGCTCATACCACCATTGTACCAGAGAACATGCTTTAGGTGGTGAGTTCTTATTATAGCTCACAGGACTCACAGCTGCATAAGACTGACAATTACATGTCTCCTCAAGAAATGTACTCTAAGGTACTATAATACCTTCTAGCAATAGCAATGCTAGCCAGAATGATGCTTCCAGGTCATTGACAGCTCTATTTCTCCATATGCTATAACCCAACTATATGTTGCCTTCAGCATTGGAGTCTTTCCCTCAATTTTCATAAGTTAACTAACAGAATTGGAAAGAATATGAAATTTGGAAAGAGTGTCTGGGGCCCATTGAACTTCACTTCATCACTGGTCAACAATTCCAGAAATGGTAACCCATTCCTGCCAATGGCCTTCACATTCTTATCCCACCCCTAATTTAACCCTTCATCTTCCACTATTCTTCAGCCCCAATTCTCCTTTTTAAGCAATTATAGTACTATAATATCTATAGGAATTCCAAAATTGAAACATACATCTCTGTGGATTCAAATGTAGCATATGAGAAAGAAGACAGGATTTTTGACCTCCTGGGCCTAGGTTAACTCACCCAGAATAATATCATTCCATATAATTAACTGTGAATGTCTTACTCTTAAAAGTCTAATAATATGGGCTGGGGAGATGGCTAAGCAGTCAAGAGTACTGACTGTTCTTCCAGAGGTCCTGAGTTCAATTCCTGGCAAACACATGGTGGCTCATAACCATCTTGAATGAGTTCTGGTGCCCTCTGCTGGCATGCAGGCAGAAGACTGTATACATAATAAATAAAATCTTAAAAAGATTTTAGAAAAGTCGAATAATATCTCATGTGAAAATAGAGTACATTTCTATTATCCACTCCTCAGTTGATGGAAATATAGGCTGTTTCTATTTTCTGACTATTGTGAATATGGCATAAATAAATAAATGTTATAGTTGCATGTAGAATATTTGGCCATAGAATGGTATGGCTGGATAACATAGATCAAGTTCTAACTTTTTGAGAAACCTCTACATGGATTTCCATAGTAGCTTTAGCAATTTCCACTTTTTTCTGCCTTTCTTTCCTACTTTCTTCCTTCCTTTCTCTCTTTCTTTCTGTCAGTGTATGTATTGGAGATCTTAAAGCATGATGATCTCACTAAGTCCATCATGCTTTCTTGGCAATCACTTTACTGACTGTATCCTCTTTGCAGCCCTTAAAACTGCTATTCACATCTGGCTGTTTCTCCTGTTCTGCCTCTCTGTAGTACGCAAACCATTTTACATGTTTCTCTACCATCTCTGTAGCACCATCACATACTTACTTATCTTAGTGATGCCTTCCCTACCCAAGCTGCAGGGCTGCAGGCAGGGCCTCTCCAGCATCTCTCATGCCTGTTCCCCCACCATGAAGTACTGGAAGCTGAATATGAATGTAAGTAGGTCTCCACAGTGGCGTCTCTATAAGGTTTCAGGCCACTTTCTTGGCACCAAGTCAATTCTAGTTACCATTATTGCCTCTCTGAAGTTTGTCTTCACCAGCTGACTCCGAGTTCTGTGAGAGCAGGAAACTGCATCTGCTGTGTTCCCCAGTGCCAAGAAGAGGGGTTGGTTCAGAGTCAACACGGGTCACCACCCTCATGTCTCATCATATCTCCATTTCCACATCTTTCAATAGAGCTCACTGCTCCATTTTTCTATGTTTCCAACTTCCTCATGTATTTTTTTCTTTATAGTAGTATATAACACCACTGATCCAGGGGCCAAGAGGACTCATGGGGTGGTGCTTCTTTTGGTGCTGTACTGCCTATTTTTAAATTGACCACATAGCTCCTTTATTGATGGTGTTGTCATTACATGGAATAAACAAAATATCATTCTGTGCTGTCTTAGAGAATCACCAAGCACTTAATAGTTACAGTGAAAATATTCATATATTATTTTATTTCCTCTTTTAAATAAAGTCATTTGAAGAGACCAGGATAGCAACATAGAGAATAGATTGGAAGGTGGACATGATCAAACCATGGCATATGCACATAAGGAAAGATCCTGATAAAACCGACTAATGTGTACAGTTAATATACATTAATGTTTCAGATGAAATGACTATTACAAACAAGGTGCTACTGGAGTACATTTTTGATTCACAAAGAGTTGCAGCTACGTGAGTTCATTACTTGCGAGTAAAGAGAAAAGGTCAGCCAAAAAGTTGTAAGGATGTAATTATGAACTGAATCCTCAGATTATAAAACTATTGGATGAAATGAAGTTGGTACTCTGTGAGGCTAGACTAACTTTTATACCACAAGTTTCTTCTCCCACATACATTAGCACAATACTAATGAGAAAAATATTACTCTAATTATAGACTGAAAACTGAATCATAATTTGTGCCAACTCTTTCCTTCCCTGATGCATTGTGCTTGTCTGCACTAACATTTCTCTAGATAAATTACTGTTTTGTTCAAGGTTTTCACCTTCCAGACCATAGAATCTATAATTTCCATATCCTTACCTACTTTTCTGAGCAATTATGAAATGCACAATCAGCTTCTTTGGCCACATAAACCTATGGCATTTACCCATTTATTTCTGACATGGGTTGATCTCACATTTGCCTTTCAAGTGTAGTGTTTACTAATGTCACTTTACAAAATATTGACAGATAGCTTTTCAATTGGCATGTCTTCTCTGGTTTGCAGTCTACAGATGATGATAAACCAGACAATAGGCACTGTGCACACAAGTAGCCTTCTTGGAACACAATGAAAAATGATGCTAAACGGACACATAGTAAACATTTAAATAAATGAAGACAGCATGGAAAAGAACAATGTATCAAACAATGGTACCAAGATGCACCTGTAACATATTCCTTAAATAGAACTTTTCTTCTCCAATGATCAGAAACATTAAGTGTGATGCACAAAAAATAAAAATACTAATGAAACTTGAATCTTTTGAGTATTTTTATTACTATGTCTGCATGGAGAATGCATTGTATGCTAATGTGTAAGCACAGGTATGTGCCAATGCATGAACATGGAAAAGTCAGAGGAAGATGACGGGCATCTTTTTCTATCACTCTCTATCCTATTTTATGATAGTCTCTCACCAAACCCGAAGATTGATCTTTCAGCTAGGCTGGCTGGCCAAAAAGCTCATAGGATCTGACTGTCTCCACATCTAGTGCTAGGTATATGGACAGGCATGACCATGGCAGTCATTTTTACACTCATGCTGGTAATTCAAACTCAATGTCCTATTTCTTTCATTTTATTCATTGAGTGATGTCCCTAACTTTTGTCTACTTTTTAGATTGACCATTGTAACTGCATGGAAAACAAATACATGAGTGCAACATGAATAATAAAAACCCAGAGACAGATACTGGGGTTCAAGCTGGAGATCAGAAAAGCAAAGCAGCTAGTTACTAGCTCTTTCCTTTACCTCAGCCTGAAATGGGCAATCCTATTTCCAGGAAGCCTCAGAGACAATAGCTTTTCTTGTCTGGTAAATAAATCTGCATGAGACCCTTTATTTCTTCCTTTTATACTTCCCAAGTGCTGGGATGAAAAATATGAGTTCTTTTAGTCTTTCAGACTGATTCACGCTTGTGTAGCACTGGGTGGCCTTGAACTCACAGAGATCCATCTGCCTGTCTCCTGAGTCTTGGGGATAAAGGTGTGTGCCATCACTGCCTTGGCCTCTATGGCTAACTAGTATGGCTCTTGGGATTAAAGGTGTGTATCACTACTACATGGTTCTATAGCTGTGGCTAGCTTTGCATTTTTTCCTTTTTTTCTTTTTTTTTTTTAATTTGAATTAGTAACAGGATTGTTTTACATGTCAATCCCAGTTCCCTCTCCCTTCCCCTCCTCCCCTGCCACCCCCTCCCGAAAATAAAACCCTATCTATAATCTTTATGCTCCCCAAGGAGGGTGAGGCCTTCCATAGGGGGGTTCTTCAGAATCTGTCATATCCTTTGTCAAATAGACCCACCCCCATTTTTCTTGGCTCAGTAAGTATCCCTCTAGGTGGAATGGGCTCCCAAACTCCATACCTATGCTAGGGATAAGTACTGATCTACTACAAGAGGCCCCATGGATTTCCGAGGTCTCCTCCCACTGACACCCACATCGATGGGGTCTGGATCCCCAGTGACTTTATCATAAACAATACATCACTACACATGAGGAAAGAGAACAATATGAGGCCATAGTTTTATTAAGTGTGTGTGTGTGTGTGTGTGTGTGTGTGTGTGTGTGTGTGTGTGTGTGTTTTCAGTGCTGCCTATTTGCTATTGGATAACCAGTTGGTTACTTAGTTGGTATTCATACTTTTTCAATAACTGAGGCCTCTTGAGCTTCCTCTTGAGCTTTTACCCATCCATATTGTCATGTCTGATCTTGGGGTGTACTTTATTAGGTTATGTTTAGACAGCCATGTCCATTAGATGTTCTGAGTATCAGTTTTGAAATTTCTAGGAGACACAATCTCATATCAAATTTCCTGTTTTTCTGTACTTTACCATGTTTTGCCCTAGGTGAATGAATTGTGTTGTAGGTCCATCAGGACTAGCCTCAACAATTCTGCAGGGTGTATTTATGTTTTTAGTAATTGTATTTGTTACTTTTTTATTGCTGTAGTAAAACATCATGATCAAGGCCACCCATAGATGAAAATGTTTAATTTGGCTTAAGGTTTCAGAGATTAGAGTATTTAATAGCCAGAACAAAGCTATGGTGGCAGGAACAGCTAAGAGCTCACATCTTGATACTCAAGAAGGGAGGGAGGGAGAGAGAGAGAGAGAGAGAGAGAGAGAGAGAGAGAGAGAGAGAGAGAGAGAGAGGAGAGGCAGGCACATTGGGAATGGTTCAAATCATTTGAAAAATCAAAATCTCCAAAAATTTCATACACACATACACCACACACACACACACACACACACACACACACACACAACACACACACACAAGAGAGAGAGAGAGAGAGAGAGAGAGAGAGAGAGAGAGAGAGAAAGAGAGAGAGAGAGAGAGAGAGAGAGAGAGAGAGAGAGAGAGAGAGAGATCACATGCACAAACACACAGACACCCAGGCTGAAAACCAAAGAATACTTATGAATCAGGATGGAAAGTAGCAGAAAAGAAAGTAAGTAGTTCAAATGATACAATGATACAATTCAATCATGCTTCAAGGAAACCCTGGAAAGATCAGTAATTATCTCATTTTTAAAAATCACATTGACTGTTCTTTGGTGAAAATACTTAACATACCCATGTACCCATGATACATTAGGCTGAAGCTTCACAACAACAAAATTGGGGTTTTTATCATCAGCACCATGCTCTAACCAACTGAGCTAACAGATCAACCATGGATTTAGGGTTTTTAAAATAGATCAAGTAAGGGTAATTCCTTGAGGTTTTTGATGTGGGCAATATCTGTGAAAAAAATGACTGATTTCTAGTGGAAGGGAGACAAAAGTATTCTGGTTAATGGTGCTTGCTGTGAAACACTTTCAAATTACAGACCAATAGAAATTATTGTTGAAGGGAAAGGGGGAACTCAGGTAAGGATCTAAAAACAACATATTAAGGGATGTAAGGCTAATGGGTGAGGGACTGGAGTTGTAAGAGAGCTGGGGTATTGCTGTCTGGAAGGGCAGCCTCCAGCAGCACAGGGCTTTAGGAAGAATCCATGGAGTAGTTGTAAACTTGATTTTTCTATCTGAGGGAGTTTGGGGGAAAGGAACTCAAATACTTAACTTTGCTTTATTCTTTTGAATTCTCTATTCCTTCTCTCATTCTTGGTGTTTTCTTTCTACCTCTAACTTTACTCTTGATGTTTCCCATCAAATTCTCTCTTTATTGATGTTTTAATTCTAACTCATTTTAACTCTTTCCCACTCTATTTTTCCCTTTCTACCTCATATACCCCAGCAAAATATTTCTGGCAATATAAAATTATGATGTGGTTACATTCTGTTTTTCAAGTGAGTGAATACAAGTAAAAAATTCCTGTTTTTCATATCACTCCTATGAATAAACATCTTAGGCATTACAAGTGGAAAACATTGTCCCAAGAACCCATGTACATTCACACCCAAGCAACTTGTTATAGATTAACTGTGTGGGCAAGCAAGCTATTCTTGGCAGGTCTTTTACTGACAGGCTTCATTTTGTGGTGACAATGAAAGAATCAATTATTCTAATACTTACCTTCCAAGGTAATCTTATAAGGAGTCTTAAAGGAATCACAGACCTAAACTTTTATATTTGAAAAGGAATCAGTCAGCTTTTTAAATCTTTAGGGTATATACCCACTCATTAATGGTTATTTATATTCAGAGATTGAGCGCAGAAATAGGTATAAGGAACTAATTATCACCTTTGGTCATCAACCATACCTGGCAGGGATACTACATTATCTAGTAATTATTGGTGTGCTTTGTTCTTGTGCCCTGACCTTAAAGAGTGACTTTCTAAAACTTGAGATTGTCTTCTTGAGTTCTTTTAGCCTCAAAGCTATTTAACAAAAATATCTCCATCTAACTGTTATTTTCAAAGCTTTGTCTCAGCTGTGATGCACTCCAAAACTTGATGAACACATTTCCCAACATTAAGATTAAAGAATTTAAAATAGTTGGACTACTGGGGTTCAAGTGTTTTTTCTTAATAACTAACTTGAGCTACAATTAGGCTGCTCCTTAGGTGAAACTCACAGGCCCTTGCTGTGAAACATATCATTGTATTCCTTTTTATTCATCAAAACTCTATATAGGCTATATTATTATTAACATTTTAGACAGTACAGCTTAGGGAAAGTTCAACTTCTTGACAATTTGCAAGTAAGAGTGCCCAGTAGAACATGAGGTTTCCAAGAGATGAACACATTATATTACAGGCAGTAGACATCTCCCCACTTCCATGCTAGATACCAAAGTAAAAAGGATGCAGCAAGCATGTAAATGTACAGCAAATGCAAAAGACATTCCAGGGTCTGCATTCCTGTGGTCTTTCATGAATGAGATTGGCCCATCAGAAGTTCTTCCTGGTGGGCTGACACTTGGAACTCCAATTGCCACCAGTTGCTCCTCTGACATGGTCACCAGCACTGGGCATATAACTCTTGCAAGTTTCATCATCATAATCAATATCATCATCACCACCATCAACATCATAAGTGCCACCTTGAACATCATCATTGTTTTAGTCTGACACATGGCAAAATCCTAAGGCTTGTTTAAATAAAACTGCATACTACAGTAACTAGGTAAGCAACATATTTTTAGAATGTGGCAATTTATAGGGCTATCTTCCTGTCAGCTACCACGCCTGGAGTCTCTGCTCTCTATGTAGAAGGCATATTCTTAATTTGGCTTTATTTTATCATAGAAGGTAAGTGAATTACCCACAGATTCTTCATTTGATTTCTTTTATTTCTTTAATTTACCAATGTTTATTGACCACCTTATAACTTTCTTGAGTCTAGCTTTGCTTTCAGGATCAATTTGTTTCAGAGCTGAGTGATAAATTCTCATTCACCAAAGTGCATCTAATATTTTATGTATCCTATAATAAAATGACAAAAGTTTACATATATGTGCCATTTCAGGCCCTGGGCTGTGGTCCTGGGTTTGCTGATGCTCACAGGTGAGGGGACACTGGAGGGACATACCCCAGGTTGCAGAGCTTGCCTGCCTCACCAGCAAAGGAGTAAGTGGAAGTGTCCTTCCTTCCCAGGAGTCATTTGGCCTAACTCTAATTAATACTTCAGCTAATCTTCTAGTAATACCACTAATTGCTCACAAACTGGCAATCTAATCAACACTCTGCTAACAGGCAAAGTTTTTTTTTTGTTCTTCCTTTACACCCCTTTTGTGCTCTGACACAGTGCGAACTTAGGCAAGTATGTCCCAATTGCTTTGTTTCCATGTAATTTAACAGCATGACATTATTTTCACATAAGAGGTGCTTTGAATTTTTACTGCTAATGAATAAATTAACTAAAAAAGGTTAATCTGCCTTCATGTTTATGAAACATTATGCAAATCATTCTCTGAAAGGTTTAATGGTAATTGAAAGCAATTGAAAACCATGGTACATTTCCCCCAATTTTCATTTATTTTTTTTAAGTATACAGATTACACAGATTTCTACATTTTACAGACATGTATATAGAGGAGGTTTTGAGAAGCTCTGCTCTGGCCCCTCAGGTTTATGTAAAGCACTGGAAACAATTGCTGCCTCCATGTGTGCTCAGGAATGGACTTTGGTAATTAATATCAAAACAAAACTGTGAAAAGAGTCAGTGTGATTAATACTACTACAGTTACAAGCAAGGGGGAAATTTGTTTAGACTCTCATTGTAAAGCTTTGACAATGGTTCCCCCATTGATTTCAAACTCCATGCAGTTTGTAACATGTTATTCAGGTTAGAGCTGCTTTATACGAATGGCTCAGGTGCTAAAATCATGAATCTCTAACATTTCATATGAGCATCAGTTTATAGGACACTTTTGACTCATCAAAAACTAGTTCCCCCTCCCTTTCTCCTGTCTGCTAGAGTCAGAGTGACTATTTCACAAGATTCTAGGAAATGTAGCTTTTGTGTGTTTGTATGTGTAGTGAGTGCATGTACATGTGAATGCATGTGTGTGTGTTTTGTGTGTGTGTGTGTGTGTGTGTATGTGTACACAGTGTGAACTGGAGAATAACAGGGAATGCAATGGGAATCTGGATTAAAAACAAACCAACTAATCAATCAATTTTTAAATTTCAACCTGAAAAGCTACTGGTGGGAATATCTGAAAGACAAAATAAGTGGCTGGTGAGCCCTGTCACAGTTCATTTCATTACATTTTTTATTTAAATGTGTATTTGCTTGCTCTAGTGAGCCACAGTGTATATGAAGTTCACACAATGTGCCAGAAGTGATTTTGTCCTACTACCATGTAGATGTCAGCTATTGAGTATTGGGCTAAAGCTGTAAGGGTTGGGTGCAAGTCTTTTATCTACTGAGCAATTTTAGGGAACAAAAATTCTACTTAATTATTTTTAGATCTATAAGTGCTTATGTGTGTGTACCAGGTGGGTTTCTTGCATCTACAGAAATCATAAAGGGGCATTTGATGGCCTAGAACTGGAGTTATTGATGGTTGTGGGATACCATCTGGGTCCTAGGAACCAAATACTCTTAAATGCTGAGCCATTTATCTATCCAGCCCCATTCTCAATGGTTTTTTAAAAATACACAGTGTAAACGAATAGTCCTCAGACTTCTTTTTGATCTCAGACATTGTTGCAGTCTTAAATTTTTTGAGTTCCTCAAAGAGATTTTTGATTACATAAATTATGCACAGTGATATGTTGTAAATGTTAAACAATAATACCATTAAAGGGGAGAACATTTCTGTTTGCTGTTTTCTGGTCTAAAAATATATATTATTAATACTGACTTCATCTTCCCAGGTCCAGGTCAGCAAAGGGAAAGCTCCAAAGACATTCACTCATGATTAACTACATCATGCAGCACCTGGTGGCATTCACATAACTGCTGATGCCTTACAATAAAAAAGTAACAAAATCTAAAATATTTATTTACTTATTAACTTATTCATAACAAACAACTAGGGTCAATACAATATCAGAAGCTTAATACAAAATGAAATACTGAAGTAAATTTTAAAAGACAAAATATTGATGATACTGTGAAAAATAAATAACTTAGGCTTTTACTTTAAAGTTCAATTTTTTTTAAAAAAAATGTCATTTAATGACTTTGTAAGTTACAGGAAAATTATGATGTTAAGTTATTAGCATGCATTTTACCATTGATCTTTTTGCATGGTACAATGTTTTAAGTTCATTGTATTAGCACATTAAATGCCTCCTTGAAATAAGTGGAGTCAAACAACGTATGCTTCCATATCTTTGTGTGTTTGTGTGTGTGTGTGTGTGTGTGTGTGTGTGTGTGTGTGTGTGTGTATTCAAGTCTGGCCAAACAGTGAAGATAGTACATAAAGATAGTACATAATTAGCTCATTCAGGTGGTTCTATTGCAAATCCTAAGGTGTGATAATCACCAACACTATCTTCTCCTAAATGACTTTTGAAAATGAATTGAATGGAATTAGAGTATTGGGTGGACCCTCATTTCCCTCCTGTGCTGTTCTATCATTGTGTTTGCTTACCAGAGGGAAGTAATGCAGCTAGTGAATGAGTTGGTGGGAGTCTTCTACTGTGAGAAGTTGACTATAGCAAACCAAGTCATACACTAAGAGGCATGTTTGCTGTGTGAAATTTTAATATTAGTGTCTTTTGTTTATTTAAATAGATCTTTGGACAGATAGGGTTTATAACACCATGCATTGCACAATGGAAAACACTGGCACACTAAATTATGTTTTGACATATTTCCTTCTTATTAATGTAAATGATCTGTGCTAGCATCATCTCCAGAATTATGAGAAGCTGACAAGCTGATAGTGAGAGACAAGTTTTCAAAACTTGTTCTGATTTTAACTTAAATGCCAGTTTTCCTTGTGACAGCAGATAGTTTTGTTTATGTTGTTTTCCAAGTAAGGGTTCACTCATTATCTGGACATTGGCATCCTAATCATCTGAATCAGTATTATTTGATGAGTGCATTTTAAGAAGTTATGATGGGCCATGATTTTAGAGGCTAGTTTATCTTGAGAATTCCAATTACTGCATACCCTCACTTTCTTCAGCTTACAATCATACTTGAGTAGACTCTGCATAGTATAAATCATACCATTTTTTGTCAAACACAATATTAAAAGGCCATGCACTAAAGAGCCTAATATTCACAGTATTTTCAGTTTTTACTACCAGATATAATTTAAAGTGAATCTTACACTTAATCTTAACTTATTTACTTATATGACACAGTGGCTACCCACAAGCTTTTGTCTTAAGGTGTCTGCTGTCTTGTATCTTATATTATCTGTGTCTCCAGGGCAATCGTTAGTAGTGTTAGAAAATTACTTTGGCATTAAAAATTCACTACAAGATTTTGAGTATTCAGGGGTTCACATAATGGAAACTGTGGATAGGAACATACAGTGGTAAGAGTATCAAATCCCACCTGATAAAAATGCTCCCAACGGTTCTGTTTTCACTCAGTGAACATCACCTTTTTCATTATGAAGAACACATCACATGTTCTTCCCATTGCAGTGTGACTGTCTTCAAGAATACAAAGTCATCTAGACTTCTGAGTTTTGAGGTGTTCATGAATCAAATATTCATTGTCATTTCTTTAAAATCATTACTGGTTTTGTATGGTTCCCACTAATAGCACACATATTTGACCATTGATCCTGGCATGCAGCCAACATTTGCCACTTTTATTACTACACAGAATGACTTTGTAGTATTCATCTCTTTAGTTCATGATAGTAACAGCTGCCATTTGAATAGAACCCTGTTTTTTTTTTTCCTTTTAGGTCACAATTTTCCCAAATACTGGCATCAATATCAAAAGAAAAAAAAGTAGCATAACCACCAGCTTAATGAAAACACTTGAAAAATTTCTTTCCTAAAATGAGAGAAAACATCCTTGAAAGTCCTGTTATGAAAAGTGCAGAACTTTCCAGATTTTAAGGACATACACTGCACATGGCTGAACAAGACATATGCCCCTCAAGAAGTTAACATTGCAAAATGTATGCAAGCATCTATCTCCAGTCTAACTTTATAAGAAAGAAATAAGACAAAGCCATGCTTCTCTGCACAGCTTTGACACAAACATTCTGCTTTCTAACTTGGCTTTCCCCTCAGATCTGTTTATATGCTCTGTAGAGAGGACACATCTGGAAACAATTTATTCCCAGGTAGTTGTTCATGAGTAACAGGCTCTTATTTTCTTAGTAAAAGCACTCCAGTTGGTACATTTTGCACAAATACTGGGGTTTAAACACTTGCAAATCCATAACGAAAATGTAAGATGAGAAGTGTAAGTATTAGGGCAGTGATGAGTGTATCAATAGCATCAGCAGTGCAATCCCAGGCAGGCAGGCTGAAGTTCCCATCACTGGGTCTCATGATGATTCAATTGTGTTTTTAAAAATGTTTCTCCAATGTCCTAATAACACTGACCCTCAGTAGCCTTCTCCTAAAGTGGTAAATAATCTCCCTGCTTGCAAGTCTATCCTGCCACAGTTTAGAAGGGCTTGACTTTATTGCAGTCAATAGCAAAAACTATTTAAGATTTCATTGAATTTGAAATGTATGCAGTGATATAATAGTTCAATGTTTTGTGATTCTAAAAATGTATGAATTAAATTCTATTGCAGTATCATTTTCAGTATTTTTATTTGCCTTTAAACAACTTTCTATTTGGTTACCCTTTATCATAGATATACATGCCTGCATGCTTATGTTTTCCCAATAAATATCTTCAGTTTGTGCTATTGTGGCTATAAAGGTCTGAACTTTATTTTAAAGAAACATTTGTTCTTGTCTTTGGGGTATTTTGGAAATCCCAAATAGCATTTTTCAAATATTTATAATATGCCATTAAAAATCTTACTAAGAAGGGTTAACAAGATGGATGAAATAAATAAATATTGCCAACCTTGAAAGCTTGAATTTCATCCCTGGGACCTACCTTGTGGAAGGAGAGAACTTACTGCTTCTAGTTGTCCTCTGATGTCTCCAATCATATGGTGACACAAGCATGACCAAAGGTTACAGAAATAAATAGGACATTGTTGTGGTATCTTGTATGTACAAATAAATCTTTTCTGGAGGTCAGAGGATGAAGCTCACCACTAGCTAACAACAGATGTCTGGGGATCTGTAAAGACAGACATGAAGTAAAATGGTTCGGCAGAAACAGGAAGTGAGATGACTGGGTGGAGAAAGGCTATAAGCCCAAAGATACAGGAACTCGCTCTCTTTTCTGCTGGAAAGCTAATGAGGTAAAGGTGGCTTTGGCTTGCTCCTTATTCTCTCTCATCTCTCAGCATTTTTCTCTATATCTGACTCCAGGTTTTTATTATTTAAACGAGTTAAGAACTCTATTTACATGACATGACATGAATGCTGAACCTCTAAAACTTCAAGTTAGAAACTAAAGCATCAATTTTGTGTGTAATGCTTTTGTGTGTTTGGAAATGAGATAGCCTCAGGGCTGGGTTTAAAGGTAGCTTTTGGGAAAGTGGAAGAGTGTCTTCATTCATATTTTTCTGTCCAATATGCTAATTGCAGTAGTGAGTTCAGAATTCTTGGAAACGTGGGCAAGCTGTAGGATACCTATAATCCTCACTTTCAGTGTCACAAGACTAAAGAGTCACCACATATTTTAGGCCAGCCAGGAACAAGTAGCAAGTTCCAGGATTACATACCCTGCCATAAATGACAAATAAATAAACAATCTTTCTATGAACATATTCTTGATATGAAGAGTCTACACAATTCTAGAAAAGGATCTCCCCAAACACATCTCTTTAGAGCTCCACATATTACTGATCCAGTCTTACAACTTGATACATATATTGTCACTATTTCAGTACTTGGAAACTTGTGATGTCTCAGAGCACAGATTTCCTCGGGCCATCTGTGAGCATGACCAGGGCCATGCTACAATGTGTTCTCTGAAGAAAAAAGTCAGAGAGAACAAAGAGGTGCAGAGACAGCTTAGACTTTAATTTGCAGTTCCTTGTAGTTGCCTGATGCTCATAGTATTTCCCTAAGAGGAGGTTTTTTTCCTCCTGTACAGCCAAGTTGTTAGTTGGGAATGGTTGTCCCTTAAAATTACGACAGATTTCTAAGTAATAGGCTGAGGTACAAAGCATGAGGACATTCCAGGCTTGGAATCAAAAAATTCGAGATAGATTCAGCATGCAAAATAATTTTCATGTTTCCTTACTGAGCAATGTAATATTAAACCATATTCTCAAACATGCTATTTGTATTCATGTGTGTACCGCATACCAACATGTAATACATGTGATTTGGATAATTTTAGCAGTGTATTTAAAAGAATTTAACAGATGCTTGATATTTTGCAGTTTGTATGTCACTTCCTAATTGTCACTTGTTCAATAACCAATGAAAATTGTTGTAATCTGAGGCTGGAGAAATGGCTCAGTAAGTGCTTTCTGCACTAATATGAGAACTTGATTTGGGTCTCTATTACTAATGTAAAAGTTGTTCATGCATCTATAACAGCACCACCAGGATGAAAAAAAGACACGTATGTTCCAAAGATTCTCTTGTCAGCCAACTTAGCTGAAACATTGAGCTTTGTTTTCAGTGATAGACTCTCTCATAACAAAGATAAGATGGGGAATGGAGGAGGAGGTTGCTTTTTGACAACCAACATGGTGGCTTTCAGTCTAAATTGAAATACAGTCTCTAAATAATTCATGGAGTTCTGCTTAATTCTTCATTTAGCTTGAGATATGTACTTTATAAATCATGGCCAATAAAGATGCATGTTTATGGTAATAAAAAACTTTATTTTATTGTTGTTTCCAAAAATTAATTCTGTCACAGAAAAAGAAATTGAAAGGATTTTGTTCTGTTTCCAACAAGCCTTTGCAGTTCTCAAGGCATGGTGGTCCACAAATCCACACCATTCACATTCTGGATTTACTTTTCCTGAAGAGATTATACTGAGAACAGTCTTGTGATGTCAGGAAGTAGAGTGGATTCATGTCTTATTGCAAAATAAACTCTTTGAAATAATAGTTTTATTTAAACAAGAAAATGACAAAATTTCCATATTTCTTTGCTTCAATTTCTTTCTCTAACACATAAAACCATGAACCAATTTGAATGTTTAGCTTCCCTCCTAGTTTGATTTCTTCCATTCCAAGTGATTCCCAAGGGAGCGTATCACCTGGTATAATGGGAAACTTGGCAGACCTTAATGCAGGACAACAATGTTTTCCTCAATTATATACTTTTTCATTGTGTTTTTTGGACATATTTCAGATGATCTTGACCATTATGTTGCGGTAAATGAGTGTCTTTCAGAAAGTTATTTAAAAGTATCCCTGTACAGCTATTAAATTGCTTCATGATAGCTCCTATTAGACAAAATTACTTGTTATTTAATATGAAATATGTTATTTAGTAGTAAAAGCTGAGTAAAATAACATGATAGAAATATGCTAGTTAAAACAAACAATTGCATTTTCCATTTTGTGTGTCTTCAGATAATGGTGGAAAACATTGAACATACTTTTGAAAGATGGGATAAAATGTACAACTAAAGGAAATAGCCAATACTTACTATAGCTTTGCGAATAAATAGTGAATAATGCTACAGTTAACATGGGAATGGTTTTTGGCTAATGTGGGTTTTATCACTGATAATTTTATATGTTGTCCCTCTAATCTTATCACTCTAATTTTATTCTCTCTCTCTCTCTCTCTCTCTCTCTCTCTCTCTCTCTCTCTCTCTGTGTGTGTGTGTGTGTGTGTGTGTGTGTGTGTGTGTGTATGTGTATGTGTATGTGTGTGTGTGTGTGTGTTGTGTGTGTGTGTCTTCCTCTGTTTTTTTTTTTTTTTTTTGTGTGTGTGTGTGTGTGTACATATTTACATTTTTTAGATAAGTTTTCATGTATACAGCCTAGCTTCAAACTTACTATACAACTAAAGATGCCTTTGGGCTTCTCATCAATCAGTGCTGGAATTATACACATGTGCTAATATGCCAGGTTATTCTGTATCTTTTTATTGATTTTTTGTGATTTACTAACTTTATTACAATGTATCAGGCAATGTAAGTTTATGAGGAAATGAGGGTACTAAACAAAGTAAATAAATTATGTGTAACAAACAGCAAGAGAAAATACATGCAGAATATGAACACATAGAGAAATAAAAATTGTAAATGAAAATAAAAATTGAAAGCCTTGCTAGAAGGGATGATTTGAAAAATGATAGCTATACTGAATTTCAAAATTTGGGGTGATATTTAATAAAATGTAGCCTATAGATTAAATGGATAATTGCTTAACATGGAAGAAGGGTATTGTCTAAAATATCCCATTTGTCTTTTCAGCTGACAGTCAATTTGTTTAGGCAAGTTTCACAATCAGTAATGAATCCTCAAATACTCAGAGTGCTCCAACTCTTCTGGAATATAAACATGACAGGAAAAAAATTCATATTTTAAAATTTCTTGTGGATTTTTGTTCCCTGGAAAAAGGGGGAAAATAGAAATTTTCTTTAGTTGGAAATGAATTTTATATTTGTATAAAAATATAGTTGAGTACTAAACAGCAAAACATAAATATTAAAAATTCTAAATATTATTCAAGCTTGCAGAATTATCAACATTATAAATGTGGTTACACTTTTAAATTTATTTTATATACCAACCATGGTTTCCCCTATTTTTTCTCCTTAAGTTCCCTCCCCCACATCCTCTCTCCCTGAACCCTCATTCACTTCTCAATAAGGGTAAGACCTTACATGGGAATCAACAAAGCCTGGAATATCAAGTTAAGTGAGATCTAAGCCCACCTCTCTGCATCAATGGTGACAATGGCATTGAACCATAAGGAATAGGCTTCAAAAACCACCTCATGCTCCAGGGACAGAACCTGTTCCTACTGCTAGTGACACTAAAAACAGACCTACTTACACAATTATCATCCACATGCAGAGGGCCTAGGTTGGTCCCTTGCAGGCTCCCTAGGTATCCGTCAAGAGTCCATGAGCTCCCATGAGCTTCTGTCAGCTTTCTATGTGCGTTTCCCCTATCATGATGTTGACCTCCATACTCATATAATCCCTCCTCCCTGTCTTCTACTGGACAGTCAGAGTTTTATAAAGAATATTGAAAGTAAGCGGGTGTGGTCAGTGGTATCTCAGGTTTTCTCCCTACAGATATTGACAAATATGTCTGAGAAATAGGAAGCTGAATAACTGTGTTTCACAGAGGTAGAGTCACTTTTTGTCCAGGAAGAGGTTGAGTCACTAGAGAAGTGAGCAAAGCTACTTTAGGACCCCGGTGGCTTTTGTTTCACTCCAAATTTTGGGGCAGGCAATGGCAAACATTTATATTGTCAAGAACTTTAATCAGGATGCTTAATAAATGCATTTGTGACTTTTTCAGAAATCTAAATGTTGTATTGCATATCTTGTCTAATGTGGAGCAGAGCACAGAAAAAAGGCAAATCTCAAACTTGTGCCAGTAAAAAATATAAATCTGACAAACACCTATGAACACCTGATTTTTGACAAAGAAGCTAAAGCTATACAATGGAATAAAAAAAGCATCTACAAAAAATGGTGCTGGCAAAACTGGATGCTGGATTATAGAAGACTGCAGATAGATCCATGTCTATCGCCATGCACAAAACTTATGTCCAAATGGATCAAAGACCTCAACATAAATCCAAGCACAATGAACCTATCAGAAGAGAAAGTAAGAAATACCCTGGAAGGAATTGATACAGGAGACTGCTTCCTGAACATAACACCAGCAGCACAGACACTGATATCAACAATTAATAAATGGTACCTCCTGAAAAGGAAAAGCATCTGTAAAGCAAAGAATACAGTCAACAAGACAAAACAACAGCCCAAGGATTGGGAAAAGATATTCACCAAACTCACATCTGACAGAGGGCTGATCTCCAAAATTTACCAAGAACTCAAGAAGCTAGTCTCCAAAACACCAAATAATCCAATTAAAAAGTGGGGTACAGAACTAAATAGACAATTCTCAATAGAGGAATCAAAAATGGCTGAAAGACACATAAAAAACTTCTCAACATCCTTAGCCATCAGGTAAATGCAAATCAAAACAACACTGAGATACCATCTTACTCCTGTCAGAATGGCTAAAATCAAAAACACCAATGACATTTTATACTGAGAGGATGTGTGGAAAGGGGAGCACTCCTCCACTGCTGGTGGGAGTACCAACTTGTATAGCCACTTTGGAAATCAGTACGGCGATTCCTCAGGAAAATGGGACTCAGTCTACCACAAGATTCAGCAATTCCGCACATTCATACAAGGACATCTGTTCAACGATGTTCATAGCAGCATCATCTGTAATAGCAAGAACCTGGAAACAACTTAGATGCACCTCAACTGAAGAATGGATACAGAAAATGTGGTGCGTTTACACAATGGAGTGCTACTCAGCAGAAAAAAAATACAATGGAATCTTGAAATTCACAGGCAAATGGATGGAACCATTTTAAGAAACATAATGCAAACTTTCGTATATCACTAAAACAACCTCATGGGTTTAAATTTCAGTAGTTTGTTTTTATAACAACAAAATAAGTACCAACATAGTTCTCAATTTTTTCAGTGTTTCCTGTGGAAATAAAATCTTACATTTGTCATTAAAACATATCTTTTCTGCTGACTTATCTGCCTAATTAGATTTTTGTTAAGTCTGGGGACTCAACGGGATATCAGAAAATGGAAGCTAATAATTAAACAAACAAACAAAACAACAGAAAACACCCTGCAAATTAATTTATTGCATATAATTGAAAGTTGACATCATTTTAAATGGAATATTTTATTCTTAAAGATCTGAAACTGGCTTTACTCACCTTTACGCATATGTAAATATATATATATATATAGTGTATGCATATTACATAAATAAAGTTTTCAAATCACAAGTATTAGATGTATGTTAAAATACCCTAGGTATTTCTTTAAATTGCAAGACACACTTTTACAAAACAGAAGTATATGGGCAGGAGATAGCTCAGCAGTCAGAGCTCTTGTCGCTCTTATTAGACACAAGTTATCTTCCCAGCACATATAAAGGGCAGCTCACAACCCACTCTAACTCAGGTTTTGGGGGATCTGAGTCTCTTTTGGTGCTTCCCTGTCACCTGCACAGTCATGATATACATACAAATATAGAAACATGAGAACACATACATATAAAAATTATTTTGGGCACTGGAGTGATGGCTCTGAGGTTAAGAGCACTAGCTGTTCTTCCAGAAGTTTTGAGTTCAATTCCCAGCAACCACATAGTGGCTCACAACCATCTATAATGAGATCTGGTGCCATCTTCTTGAGTACAGGCATACATGCAGATCAAATACTCCATATAATTAATAAATTTAAAAAATAAACATATAAAATAAGTATTTTTTAAAAACTATATATTAAAGTATACCAGCCTATATAACTCTACTCTTAAATTTACTAAGAAACGTTAATGTTTCTATAAAGGAACAAATATGATTCATTATTTGGTCAAGTAATCTGCTTTTTGCTGTACTTTGATGAACTCTGGAAACAGTTGTAGAGAGGGAGGAGTAAAGAGCAAAAAGGTCAAGACTGGGCTGGTGAAGCCCACAAAAATCAGCTGACCTGAACAAGGGGGAGTGCAGGGACCCCAGACTGATGCCTGGGAGGCCAGCACAAGAATGATATAGACCCCTGAAGGTAGATGTCAATGAGGAGGCCTCTGCACTCCATGGGGCCTCTGATAGCAAGTCAGTAATTAACCCTGGTGTAAGAAAGGATTTTGGGAGCCCATTCCACATGGAGGGATACTCTCTCAGCCTGAACACATGGGGGAGGGCCTAGGATATGCCCAGGATAATACAGCAGACCTTGGAGATCCCCCATGGAGAGAATTACCCTCCCTGGGGAGCTTGGGATGGATGGGGTGGGGGACTGGTGGGGGTGGGGGGGAGGGAGGGAGAGGTAGAAGAGAATGCCATGTAAAGCAGGCTTGTTTCTAATTTGAACTAATAAAAATGTTTTTTTTTATTATGGGAAACAAGAGAAATAAAGTAATACATTGATTTTTAAAATGTTATTGTAGGCATGGTGGGCTGGGATGAGCATCTAATGGGATTATTTTTTCCTTCTCCTCACTAAGATATGAACAACAATCTAAGTTTTTCAAAATGGGAAAGATAAAATAATCAAATAGCCTCTTATCTTTTACAGTGCATGTTTTCCTGTTTTTTTTTTTTTTTTGACATTTCATTTAGTTCCCTCAATAAAAAACACATCTTGCAGCAGTCATTCCTAAAGTTTTAGTTTTGAACTTGAACATTTGACTGTTTAAAATAACTATGAAAACCACTTTAATATACTTTCTAGCATATCATTGAAAGAAGTGTCAAAGACTCCAAGAGAACAGGGTCCACAGAGTCAAATAAGCAGGGCTCATGTGGGCTTTAACCACTAAGTCTTCATGGGCCTTCACTAAGCCTTCTGCAAACATGCTATGGTTCTCTAGCATGGGATTTTTGTTGGACTCTTAACAATGTGAGCGGGGGTGGTCTGAATCTTTTGCTTAATTTTGGTACCTTTTTCCTCAAACTGTTTGCCTACTGCAGCCTTGATATGAGGGTATATACCTATTTGTATTGTATTTCGTTATTCCAAGTTCAGTTGATATCATTGTAAGGCCTGCTCTCCTCTGAGGAGAAAAAGAGGAGCAGTGGATCTGGAGGAGGCAGGGAGTAGGAGGAGAGGAGGGAAGGGAAGCTGGGGCTGGG
This sequence comes from Cricetulus griseus, assembly GCF_003668045.3. Classification (NCBI taxonomy): domain Eukaryota; kingdom Metazoa; phylum Chordata; class Mammalia; order Rodentia; family Cricetidae; genus Cricetulus; species Cricetulus griseus. Next base: position 109,286,408 of record NC_048598.1, on the reverse strand, counting down.
ATGTATTGTATGAGAGCACAACAAGTAATTAATTAAATGAAATTTCAAAAAAGTTAAATAAACTTAAAATCTGATTTCAGTTAATACTAAAAAAACATATTACAGGAGTTGATTCCTTTTTTTTTTTTACTTTTTTAAAAAAATTATTAGTTCTAGTTAGGGAACAAGCTTGTTTCACATGTAAGTCCCTTCTCCCTCTCCCACCCCTCACCCCCATCCCTCCTCCCCCACTCCCCAGCTTGCTCCCCACCACATCCACCCACCACTCCCTAAGCAGAGTAGGGTCCTCATAGGGGGCTCTGTAAGTCCAGCAAATCTGTGCTGGTCCTGGGCCCTTCCCCATGTGTCCAGGGCCACAGTGTAACCCTTCACATGGGATGGGCTCTCAAAGTCCCTTCTTGCACCAGGGAAAAAAATACTAATACACCACCAGAGGATGCCTGGGTTGCAGAGGCCTCCTTATTGACATCCATGTTCAGGGGTCTGGATCAGTCTTGTACTGGCCTCCCCCGACAATATCTGGGGTCGATGTGCTCTCCCTTGTTCAGGCCAACTGTTCCTGTGGGTTTCTCAAACTTGGTACAGACCCCTTCACTCTTCATTCCTCCCTCTCTTCAACTAAATTCCAGATTTCAGCTCAGTAAATATCTGTGGATGTCTGTCTCTACTTCTATCAGCCACTGGATGAGGGCTCTGGGATGGCATAAAGAGAAGTCATCAATCTCATTTTAGTGGAAGGGCTTTTAGGTTATCCTGTCCACCATTGCATGGATGTCAGATAGTGTCATCCTTGTAGGTCTCTGGAGATCTCCTTGGTTCCAGATCACTTCTTGGACCTATAGTGGCTCCCTCTGATATGGTATCTCTCATCCTGCTCTCTCGCCTCTATTCTTCCCCCAACTCAATATTTCTGCCCCTCCATTTCTTCCCCTCTACTCCTCTTCTCTTCCTCTTATTGTAGCAGCTCCCTACCCCCTACCCTCATGCTCCCAATTAGTTCAGGAGTTCATGCCACTTCCATTCCTGGGGACCATTTATCCCTTAGAGTCCTTCATGTTTCCTAGTTTCTTTGGTGAAGAGGATTATAGGCTGGTAATCCTTTGCTCTATGTCTAAAATTCATATATGAGTGAGTACATACCATGTTTGTCTTTTTGTGACTGGGTTACCTCACTCAGGATGGTTTCTTCTAGTTCCATCCATTTGCCTGTGAATTTCAAGATCCCATTGCTTTTTTCTGCTGAGTAGTACTCCATTGTATAAATGTACCACATTTTCTCAATCCATTCTTCAGTTGAGGGGCATCTAGGTTACTTCCAGGTTCTGGCTATTACAACACTGCTTCTATGATCATGGTTGAACATATGTCCTTGTTGTATGAACATGCACTATTTGGGTATATACCCAAGAGAGAAATTGCTGGACCTTGAGGTATACTGATTCCCATTTTTTTTTTAATTTTATTTTATTTTATTAGTTCTAGTTAGGGAACAAGCTTATTTCAAGTCCCTTCTCCCTCTCCCTCCCCTCACCCCCAAACTTTCTCCCCCACCCCCAGCCCATCCCCCCAACCCCATCCACCCACTACTCCCCAGGCAGGGTAGGGCCCTCAACGGGAGCTCAGCAAAGTCCACCAAGTCTTCCTATGCTGATCCTGGGCCCTTCCCCATGTGTCCAGGGCCAGAGTGTAACCCTTCATATGGGATGGGCTCTCAAAGTCCCTTCTTGCACCAGGGAAAAATACTAATCCACTACCAGAGGCTCCCTGGAGTGCAGAGGCCTCCTTATTGACATCCATGTTCTGGGGTCTGGATCAGTCTTGTACAGGCCTCCTGGACAGCATCTGGGGTCGATGTGCTCTCCCTTGTTCAGGCCAACAGTTCCTGTGGGTTTCTCCATCCTAGTACAGACCCCTTCGTTCTTCATTCCTCCCTCTCTTCAACTAAATTCCCGATTTCGGCTCATTGTATATCTGTGGATGTCTGTCTCTGTTTCCATCAGTCACTGGGTGAGGGCTCTTGCTTGTCTTTTTGTGACTGGGTTACCTCACTCAGGATGGTTTCCTCTAGTTCCATCCATTTGCCTGCGAATTTCAAGATTCCATTGCTTTTTTCTGCTGAGTAGTACTCCATTGTATAAATGTACCACATTTTCTCAATCCATTCTTCAATAGAGGGGCATCTAGGTTGTTTCCAGGTTCTGGCTATTACAAACAATGCTGCTATGAACATGGTTGAACATATGTCCTTGTTGTAAGTACATGCCCTATTTGGGTATATACCCAAGAGAGGAATGGCTGGATCTTGAGGTACACTGATTCCCATTTTTCTGAGCAACCGCCATACTGATTTCCAGAGTGGTCTTACAAGATCGCACTCCCACCAGCAATGGAGGAGTGTTCCTTTTTCTCCACATCCTCTCCAGCATAGATTGTCATTGGTGTTTTTTATTTTAGCCATTCTGACAGGCGTGAGATGGTATCTCAGAGTTGTTTTGAGTTGCATTTCTCTGATGGCCAATGATTTTGAGCACTTTTTTAAGTGTCTTTCAGCCATTTCAGATTCCTCTGTTGAGAATTCCCTATTTAGTTCTGCACCCCACTTTTTAATTTTGTTGTTTGGTGTTTTGGTGGCTAGCTTCTTGAGCTCCTTATATATTTTGGAAATCAGTCCTCTGTCAGATGTGGGATCGGTGAAGATCTTTTCCCATTCTGTGGGTGGTCGTTTTATCCTACTGACTGTTTCCTTTGCCTTGCAGAAGCTTCTCAGTTTCAGGAGGTCCCATTTATTAATTGCAGACCTCAATGTCTGTGCTTCTGGCGTAATGTTCAGGAAGTGGTCTCCTGTGCCAATTTGTTCAAGGGTAGTTCCCACTTTCTCTTCTAGAAGATTCAGTGTGACTGGATTTATGCTGAGATCTTTGATCCATTTGCACTTAAGTTTTGTGCATGGTGACAGGTATGGATCTATCTGTAATTTTCTGCATGTCCGAATCCAATTGTACCAGCACCATTTGTTGAAGATGCTGTCTTTTTTCCATTGTATAGATTTAGCACCTTTGTCAAAAATAAGGTATCCATAGGTGCGTGGGTCGATATCAGGGTTTTCAATTCGATTCCATTGGTCTATCAGTCTATTTTTGTGCCAATACCAAGCTGTTTTCAGAACTATGGCTCTATAGTAGAGCTTGAAGTCGGGGATGGTGATGCCTCCAGAAGATCCTTTATTGTAAAGAGTTGTTTTGGCTATCCTGGGCTTTTTATTTTTCCATATAAAGTTGAGTATTGTTCTTTCAATGTCTGTGAAAAACTGTGTTGGGATTTTGATGGGGATTGCATTGAATCTGTAGATTGCTTTTGGCAGGATTGCCATTTTTACTATGTTAATTCTAACAGGAACATATCTAAACATGATCAAGGCAATATATACCAAACCAATAGCCAACATCAAAGTAAACGGAGAGAAACTCAAAGCGTTTCCTCTAAAATCAGGAACAAGACAAGGCTGTCCACTCTCTCCATATCTCTTCAATATTGTACTTGAAGTTCTGGCTATAGCAATAAGACAAGAAAAGGGGATCAAAGGGATACAAATTGGAAAGGATGAAGTAAAACTTTCACTATTTGCAGACGACATGATAGTCTACATTAGTGACCCGAAAAACTCTACCAGGGAACTCCTACGGCTGATAAACACCTTCAGCAAGTTAGCAGGATACAAAATTAACTCAAAAAAATCAGTAGCCCTACTATATACAGATGATAAATCCAATGAGAAAGAAATCAGGGAAACATCACCTTTCACAATATCCACAAGCAACATAAAATATCTTGGGGTAACACTAACCAAAAAAGTAAAAGATCTGTACAATAAGAACTTTGAGACTTTAAAAAAAGAAATTAAAGAAGATACCAGAAAATGGAAAGATCTCCCATGCTCATGGATAGGTAGAATTAACATAGTAAAAATGGCAATCCTGATTACCATTTTTCTGAGCAACCACCATACTGATTTCCAGAGTGGTTACAAGAAAACACTCCCACCAGCAATGGAGGAGTGTTCCTTTTTCTCCACAACCTCTTAGCATAGATTGTCATTGGTATTTTTGATTTTAGTCATTCTGACAGGTGTGAGGTGGTATCTCAGAGTTATTTTGAGTTGCATTTATCTGATGGCCAATGATTTTGAGCACTTTCTTAAGTATCTTTCAGCCATTTCAGATTCTTCTGTTGAGAGTCCTCTACTTAGTTTTGCACCCCACTTTTTAATTTCATTGTTTGGTGTTTTGGTGGCTAGGTTTTTGAGCTCCTTATATATATTTTGGAAATCAGTCCTCTGTCAGATATGGGATCAGTGAAGATCTTTTCCCATTCTGTGGGTGGTCGTTTTGTCCTACTGACTGTTTCCTTTGCCTTGCAGAAGCTTCTCAGTTTCAGGAGGTCCCATTTATTAATTGCAGACCTCAATGTCTATGCTACTGGTGTAATGTTCAGGAAGTGGTTTTCTGTGCCAATTTGTTCAAGGGTAATTCCCACTTTCTCTTCTAGAAGATTCAGTGTGGCTGGATTTATGCTGAGTTTTGTGCATGGTGACAGGTATGGATCTATCTGCAATTTTCTGCATGTCCAAATCCAATTGTACCAGCAGCATTTGTTGAAGATGTTATTTCTTTTTTCCGTTGTATAGATTTAGCACCTTTGTCAAAAAAAAAAGTATTCATAGGTGCGTGGGTCAATATCGGGGTTTTCAATTAAATTCCATTGGTCTATCTGTCTATTTTTGTGCCAATATAACTATGGGTCTATAGTAGAGCTTGAAGTTGGGCATGGTGATGACTCCAGAAGATCCTTTATTGTAAAGTGCTGTTTTGGCTATCCTGGGTTTTTGATTTTTCCATATAAAGTTGAGTATTGTTCTTTCAATGTCTGTGAAAACCTGTGTTGGGATTTTGATGGGGATTGCATTGAATCTGTAGATTGCTTTTGGCAGGATTGCCATTTTTACTATGTTAATTCTACCTATCCAAGAGCATGGGAGACCTATCCATTTTCTGGTATCTTTTTAAATTTCTTTCTTTAAAGTCTCAAATTTCTTAATGTACAGGTCTTTCACTTTTTTGGTTAGTATTACCCCAAGATGTTTTATGTTGCTTGTGGATTTTGTGAAAGGTGATGTTTCCCTGATTTCTTTCTCATTGAATTTATCATCTGTATATAGTAGGGCTACTGATTTTTTTTTTTTTTAGTTAATTTTGTATTCTGCTACCTTGCTGAAGGTGTTAATCAGCCATAGGAGTTCCCTGGTAGAGTTTTTCGGGTCACTCATGTAGACTATCATGTCATCTGCAAATAGTGAAAATTTGACTTCATCCTTTCCAATTTGTATCCCTTTTATCTCCTTTTCTTGTCTTATTGCTCTAGCCAAAACTTCAAGTACAATATGGAAGAGATATGGAGAGAGTGGACATCCTTGTCTTGTTCCTGATTTTAGAGGAAACGCTTTGAGTTTCTCTCCATTTAGTTTGATGTTGGCTATTGGTTTGGTGTATATTACGTTTATCATGTTTAGATATGTTCCTGTTATTCCTGTTCTCTCCAAGATCTTCATCATGAAGGGATGTTGGATTTTGTCAAAGGCTTTTTCAGCATCTAGTGTGATGATCATGTCGTTTCCTTTTTCAGTTAGTTTATATGGTGGATTACATTGATGGATTTTCGTATGTTGAACAATCCTTACATCCCTGGGATGAAGCCTACTTGACCATGGTGGATGATTTTTCTGATATGTTCTTGGATTCAGTTGGCCAATATTTTATTGAGTATTTTAGCATCAATGTTCACGAGGGATATCAGTCTGTAGTTCTCTTTCTTAGTCGTATCTTTGTGTGGCTTGGGTATCAAAGTTTTTGTAGCCTCGAAGAAAGAGTTTGGCAATATCCCATCTGCTTATATCATGGGGAACAGTTTGAGGAGTATTGGAATTAGCTCTTGTTTGAATTTCTGGTAGAATTCTGCAGTGAAGCCATCTGGCCCTGGGCTTTTTTTGGTTGGGAGGCTTTTGATTACTGCTTCTATCTCATTAGGGGTTATAGGTCGATTTAAACTGTTTATCTGATCTTGATTTAATTTTGGTAAGTGATATTTATCCAGAAAGCTGTCCATTTCCTTTAGATTTTCCAATTTTGTAGAGTACAGGTTTTCAAAGTATGACCTGAAGATTCTCTGGATTTCCTCAGTGTGTGTTGTTATATCCCCCTTTTCATTTCTGATTTTGTTAATTAGCATACTCTCTCTCTCTGCCTTTTGGTTAGTTTGGCTAGAGGTTTGTCTATCTTATTGATCTTCTCAAAGAACCAACTCTTTGTTTCATTGATTCTTTGTACTGTTTTCCTAGTTTCTACTTTGTTGATTTCGGCTCTCAGGTTGATTGTTCCCTGGCATCTACTCCTCCTTGGTGTGTTTGCTTCTTTTTACTCTAAAGCTTTCAGTTGTTCTGTCAATTCTCTAATGTGACTTTCCTCCAGTTTCTTCATGTGGGCACTTAGTGCTATGAATTTCCCTCTTAGCACTGCTTTCAGAGTGTCCTGTAAGTTTCTGTATGTTGTGTCTACATTCTCATTAAATTCTAGGAAGGCTTTAATTTCTTTTTATTTCTTTCTCAACCCAGGAATCATGCAATTGGGTGTTATTCATTTTCCACATAAATGTAGGTTTTCTGCAATTCGTATTCCTGTTGAATTCTAGCTTTAATGCATGGTGGTCTGATAAGACACAGGGGGTTATTTCAATTCTTTTGTAACTGTGGAGGTTTGCTTTGCTGCCAACTATGTGGTCAATTTTTGAGAAGGTTCCATGTGGTACTGAGAAGTAGGTATATTCTTTTGTGTTTGGATGGAATGTTCTATAGATATCTGTTAAACCCAGTTGTGTCATAACTTCTGTCAGATCCTTTGTTTCTTTCTTAAGTTTCTGTCTGGTGGTGATGTCTACTGGTGTAAGGGGGTGTTGAAGTCTCCTACTATAAGTGTGTCTGGTTTTATGTGTGGTTTGAGCTTTGGTAATGTTTCTTTTACAAATGTGGGTACTTTCATATTTGGGGCATAGATGTTTACGATTGAGACTTCATCTTGATGGACTTTTCCTTTGATGAGTATGAAATTCCATTCTTCATCTCTTTTGATTGCTTTTACTTTAAAGTCTAATTTGTTAGATATTAGGAGTGCTACACCAACTTGTTTCTTGAGCTCATTTGATTGGAAAAGTTTTTCCCATCCTTTTACTCTGAGGTATCACCTGTCTTTGAAATTGAGGTGTGTTACTTGTAAACAGCAGAAGGATAGATTCTGTCTTCATATCCATTCAGTTAGCCTATATATTTTTGTGGGTAAGTTAAGACCATTGACATTTAGGGATATTAATGTCCATTGTTCATTGGTTCTTCTTTGTTTTGGATTTATTGTTGGTGGTGTCATTGCGTGTGGATTTTGCCCTCCTGTTTCTTTTTGTGTTTGGTAAAATTAAATTATCTATTGCCAGTGTTTTTTGAGTGTAGTTATGATCGTTGGGTTGGAGTTTTCCTTCCAGAACCTTCTGTAGTGCTGGATTTGTGGATATGTATTGTTTAAATCTGTTTTTGTCATGGAATATCTTGTTTTCTCCATCTATAGTGATTGAAAGTTTTGCTGGGTACAGTAGTCTGGATTGACATCCATGCTCCCTTAGTGCTTGTAGGGTAGCTATCCAAGACCTTCTGTCTTTCAGAGTTTCCATTGAGAAGTAGGGTGTGATTCTGATTGGTTTGCCTTTATATGTTACTTGGCCTTTTTCCTTTGCTGCTCTTAATATTTTCTCATTATTCTTTAGATTTGGTGTTTTGATTATTATGTGGCAGGGGGACTTCTTTTTGTGGTCCAGTCTATTTGGTGTCCTGTAAGCTTCTTGTACTTTCATAGGCATATCCTTCCATAGGTTGGGGAAGTTTTCTTCTATGATTTTGTTGAATATGTTTTCTGTACATTTGAGCAGTGTTTCTTCACCTTCTTCTACACCTATTATTCTTAGGTTTGGTATTTTTACAGTGTCCCATATTTTCTGGATATTTTGTGTTAGGGATTTATTGGACTTGAGGTTTTCTTTGGTTGATGAATGTGTATCCTCTAGCGAGTCTTCAATAGCTGAGATTCTCTCTTCCATCTCTTGAATTCTATTGGATATACTTACATCTTTAGTTCCTGATCGTTCATCCAGTCTTTCCATTTCCATCATCGCCTCATTCTGTGTTTTATTTATTGTGTCTATTTCAGCTTTCATGCTTTGAACTGTTTCAAGAGCTTCCTTCACTTGTTTGGATGTTTTTTCTTGGGTTTCTTTAGATTCTTTAAGAGATTTGTTTATTTCTTGAATTTTTTGGTTTGTCTTTTTCTCCATTTCCTGTAATTTTTTGTTTGCTTTTTCTTCTATTTCTTTAAGAGATTTTCTTGTTTCCTCTTTAAAGGTCTCTGTCATCTTGCTGAAATAATTTTTGAGGTCCATCTCATCTTCGTGCTCTGTTTTCGGCTTTTCAGATCTTGCTGGAGTGGTGTCCCTAGATTCTGGTGGTGTCATATTGGTCTTTCTGTTGTTGAGTGAAATCTTATTCTGTCTTCTTCCCATATCTTCTTTTAGTGGGTGCAGGTGGGGTCTCTCTATCTTCTCTTGTGACCCAGTGTTGTGTGGGGGTCAGGAATTCAATGTCCACAACTCTGGATGGTCTTGCCTCTCGTGGTAGTCTCCTCACTCGTTGTGGTTCGGTTGGCGGAATGAGATGGAAGAGTGGGCTGTTTCCAGATTCAGGGAGCTCCTCCTTGTCTGTGCGTGTCCATCCCAAGCAGGTGGATGCAGGCCCGGGGTGGTCAGGGTGAGTGATGGTTTGGGTGAGGGTTGAGTAAGGGCAGAGGCTCACTCACCTGGTTCCTGGGTCAGTCGGCCGAAATGGATGGAAGAGTAGGGTGCTACCAGATTCAGGGAGCAGGGAGCTCCTCCCTGCCTTGGTGTGTCTACCCCAAGCCAGGGTGGGGGGTGTGGTAGGGTTGAGTGATGTTTTGGGAGGAGTTGGGTAAGGGCAGAGACTCACTCACCTAGTTCATGGGTCGTTTGGGGGAAAGGGCCAGGAGTTGATTCTTACTAATTTCCAAAGCTCTGTCATCTCCATCCAATTGTAGAATGGCTAGTGCATCACTGTAACTTTGAGGGTGTTCTATAAATGTATATGACCTCTATGTCATAGAATAATGGTGTGCTTCTCTTTTTGAAAATATCTTACCACACAAATTGTGCCATACTAAAATGGAAGATGTTTCAAAACATCATGAAATGCTTTCTCCATGCATAAAAAAAAAAAAAAAAAAAAAAAAACTACAAGGACTGCTTTATGGTAACACTGTTTTTTTTAGTTTGATTAAATTAGGAATCTTTTCTTGGGACTGCTGTTTATCAGACAAGCTTATTATGACAGCAAATAATAATTTGAAAAAATAGGAGAAGATTCATTATAATAATTACTGACAAATTCTTCTTGAGTCCTTGTCTTTCTTAGGTGTTTTTAGGAAACTAAGTCAGAGTAACTTATACACTTTAGCTGAGCCTTGAATTGTGCTTTATTGAAAAAAAATGGAGTAGGAAAATAGCAGTAAGCATAGCTAATAAATTTTCTATGGCCACAACTCATTTGAGTTTCCTGCCAGACACAAAGCAATTGCACACACATTGCTAGATGTAGCCTGTGGCTTCTATTAGACATGTCACTTGGTGAAGTCCTTTGAGGGTTTTACATGTGTGTACAATACAATGCTCCTTCTCTAGAGTAGAGGATTTCACTCTGTGATCAACAGCCTGAGGATTTTGCATTGAACTTGAAAAATGTTTCTTGTCAAAATGACTGCTGTACTATGCAAATGCATTTGATTCAAATTTTACTCTTTCTGAATACTTCTCCTTAGATGTATGGTGTCCCCATGTTTTCATCATGGTTCTTACTGAGGAACCAACATGTCTTTAATTTAAATAAAAAATAAACCATTGAATTGGAAAGGAAAAGCTGAGTCTTCAAATCAATCACTCCCTCCCTTCTGAATACAGTACAAAGCTACAAGGAACAACTACACATACTTGTGTTATCATAAATGCCAGTTTTTTGAGGCTCTCTGAACCCTGCTTTCCTTGCACAATTTGGCCACCTACCAAGCATCCATTTATTGAAATATTTTCTATCCATTGTACATTGTGGTTAATTCAATCAACAATCCAAATCAATGGTACACCCTGTCTTCTTGTACATCAAGAAATTATAAACGAGTGTATTCAGAGAGCCAGTGAAAATACAAAGCCAAAAATAATAAGTGTTGTGTATAAATGGTCATACTGCGTAAGCTGCACAGGCCTGTGGGTATGTGAGAATAACATGCTTAGCAGTACATAATCTTTCATCTTTTTGCACAGAGATGTTGGTATATTTTCACAAATAAATTAACATTTCCATATCATGTATACAAATGTCAAATACAGTGAGCTATGACTTGAGCTATTTGGCTTCTCTACCCTAATAGTAAAAATGTGAATTTAAGCCTGTATAATGTATTCATTTTATAAATATTGTATTGCATTGTAACCTCAAGGTGACACAGAAATGAATATATTCATTGTCCTTGTTGAATTCTCCATCTTTTCTGACATATACCATAAAGAACACCATATTCCATTAGCTGGAATAATAGAGTAATTGGAACTATGGAATCGTCTCTGAATACCACAAGTCCTGGTATTTCTGTAGAACTAAAATCTACCATTCCACATAAGGTCAGAAGAGAATCAATTAGGAACAAAGACAAACTATTTACATTACTTAGGAGGAGGTAATTTGAGAATTCTGGCAATGTTTATGAACAACAGAAAGAAACTTAAAATGTGAGATTTCAGACAATTGTCAAGGAAGCAATACTGGTATATGTTTAAAATGATTAAAACTCCATTCTGTGGGATGAATATGATTCCTTGATAAGGTTTATGAGTCTCTTTATGTGTCTAGTACTTTTTAGAGATTAACAATAAGTCAAATAAAATACAATAAATAACACTAGTTCAATTTTTCATGTAAGTACTAGGTCAACATTTGTAAACATATGTTATTATGTTATAATTATAGACCATAAATCCCAAAATGCCCTGGTAAGATAATGAAAAAAACACATAATTATTCTGCATCCATTGTCCCAGCATCTCCCATATCTCTTTTTAACTTTGTTCTTCTCTTTATTTTCATTGTTTTATTGAAAATTCATATATTTTGATTACAGTTTTCCTTTCTCTATCTCCTCCCAGATCTTCTCTATCCTCCTACCCTTCCAATTCCATTCCTTTTCCTCTTTCTTTAGAAAACAATCAAGTAAATATAACAGAAAAAATCATAAAAGTAAATAAAGCAAAAAGCACTAGAAGCAAACACACACAAACATGCAAATTTTATAAAAACACAAAATTGGAAACTATAATATAGAAGCAAAAGACCAGTACAAGAAAAAACAAAACCTTCTCAAACAAAGCAATATGAGAATAGCTGGTTGATATTTTAGAATAGGCATATGGTAGTAGATGAATCAATACAATAAGTGAAATATTGAATGCACCAATGTATTGACAGACGTTTCTGCCATGCTAAGTCCTGCAGCCATTTATAAAAAAAAAACAGAGGCTTATATTAATCATAAACTTTTTGTCTAATGGCTTAGGCTTCTAACTGGCCAGCTCTGTATTAATTATTAACCCACTTTTATTAACCTTTGTATTGCCTCCACATGGTCTTGGCTTACTGGTGATACCTGGTTCTCTTGCTCCCTGGACAGCTAAATGGCATCTCACTCATGACTCATTCTCTATGCTTCTCTTCCTAACATTCTTCTATTCTGGTACCCCTAAGTATTATGAAAAGGAATCAAAAAAGGCAAAGGCAGTTATGGGTTGGCAGTGATAAATTTTGTCAAAAGAAAAGGAGGAAAGCTTTAATTGAGAAGATGATATTCTAAAAAGATGAGAAGATGTGTCCATGAGCATATTTGTGGATGAACATTCTAAGCATAAAGAATTGGGATGAAAATGAACATTTCACTTCAACCCACTGCATGGTCCATGTGGAAGGCACTTAGAATGAACCTCATGTAACAAGAGTTTGGTGTATTTCTCTATGATAGCAAAACTTTAACAGGATTAAAACTGCACGGTTAAAAGTGACTTGTTTCTAAACTGTACTAAATAATGAACTCTAATTGTAAATGCTTATTATTATATGCTAAGGAAAGGTGGCTCTAAAGAAGGTGGAGTTGGAAAAGATTACAGGAATTGAGAGGTGACATTCTGTATTTTTGTTTAGAAATTCTACTTTGATCTTTGTTTTGTGATAACTACAAGAACATAGAAGATTCTATGTAACTTATACTTCACATATTTAGTCAAGATTTAATTTTACCTAAGAATAAAGACATTTAGTTGTTAGTATGCAAGCTTGCCCTCATTTTAACATTGAATAAAATTATGTTAACACCAAGAAGTTTTCAAAATAAAATTCTATTTATTCAGATTTATTTCAATTTCAATTTTGTGTACATGTGCTCCTGTGTAGGTGTACCTGAAAGCAGGTGCCGTCAGAGACCAGAAGTATTGAATTACTTAGAGCTAGTTTCATGAGTAGTTGTGAGTACTCTGATGTAGGTGCTGGAAACCAAATTCAGGTCCTTTGGAAGATTAGTGAACTCTTTAAACTATTAAGTCACCTCTCTAGCCCCTAAAATAAAATTTTGATATATTTATCAGTAGTATATGTTTATTTTGTATGCCTTTGCATGCAGAGATACATAAAAATTTATGTGATAGAAATAACTCACAAGTAAAACCAGTTTATGCAGCCCTGGTATAGATGACAATAGGGAAGGTATGGGAAATTCACTCAAGTTAGTATTTTATACCTTCTAAATTAGTCCATTTGTTACTCTACAAGATAGCTAGCAACTACTCTTTTTTATTTTTAAAACAACCTCATTTTACATACCAATTTAGGGATAAATACTGGTTCCAATGCCAGCAGCCCCATAAACTGCCCAAGCCTCCCAGCAGTCACCCACATTCAGGTGGCCTAGTTCAGTGTTTTGAAGATTCCCAGATGTCAGTCTGGAGTCCATGAGCTCCCACTTGCTCAGGTCAGCTGTTTCTTGAACAGTGTGGTCTTGAACCCTTTGCTCATATTATTGTTCTTCCCTCTCTACAGCTGGGCTGCAGGAGTTCTGCCCAGTGCTTAGCTGTAGATCTCTGCATCTGCTTTCCATCAGTTACTGGATGAAAGCTTTATGATAGCAATTAAGGTAGTCATCAATCTGATTATAGGGGAAGGGCAGTTAGCACCCTCACCATTATTGCTTAGATTTTTCTTTGGGGTCATCCTTGTGGATTCCTGGGAATTTCCCTAGTGCTAATTTTCTAATTTACCCCACAATGGTTCCCCCTATTAATGTATGTCTTTCATTGCTCTGCCTCTAAAAATATTCTTGTTTAAGATATTCCCAATAAGAAATAGTATTCAGTCAAAAACATCTGGGCAAAATATCAACAAGTGTGTGTTAAGTTTGCTATGATATGGGATTGCTGAATATTTCAAATATATAATAAAAGAACACTTTTAAGTTAGGGAAATCAAGGATATATTGTTGCTTTAGACAAGAGAGAACCATGTAATTAAAATTCAGGTGTGATAGTAGAAAGAAGGGTATTCTAGTGTTAGAATTCATAATTTGTATTTATTGTAGTATTTATTTTAGTATTTTATTGTATTATTTATTTAGAATTTATATTCTAATAAAAGATATCTTATGAAATTAATCAGTGTAGGTGGAGTTTTTCTGTCCTGGCAGCCATTTACCAAATAACCATACAGAGACTATGTTAATTACAAATACTCATCAGATAGCTCAGTCTTGTTACTAGCTAATTACTCTCAACATTTTATTTAACCCATAAGTGTCTCTCTATACTTTGCCACGTAGTTCAGGGCTTGTTACTTCATTTTCTACACAGCTTACTTGGCTGCTGGCTGCTGTATCCTCTGACTCTGCCTTTGCTCTTCCCATCCTTCTCCTAGTCTGGTTCTACTGCCTAAATTTATCCTGCTCACCTATTGGCCAGTCAGCTTCTTTATTAAACCAATTATGGCATAAACCTTCACAGTGTACCAAAGCCTTATTCCACAGCAAATCATTTTCATCCTAAATTTACTAAGCTAATAAACTTCAAATTAACATACAACTGAAGATTTTCCAAGAAACAATTTAGTTACTGTACATAAACTTTTGTGGTAGAAATCTGGTGCATTGAAAACAACACTAAATTAGATATCATGGCATCTGAGATCTAGCCTTAATAAGTTCAATATCTCATTTGTGTGATTGTTGGAAATAGTAAAATGACTGTATGGTTTTCCTCACTTATCAAGCAGCTGCTTGTTCAGGGTACAGATGCAAAGTCTCTGATGTTTTAGTCACATGACATACAACATTACTGAATCTCTCTAACATCCATTACATAAGACAATTTCTTCATGAAAAGTTTAAACTTATATTTATTATTTCTGAGAACTTTTTAGCTCTTCAATTCCCATTTATTCAAAGTAATGTTTATTTCTCCCTGGAATAAGAAAATAAATACCTAACATTACAAATGTTGGTAGCTGACCAGCAAAGGAATCTGAGGCCCTTTCGACACCTGCCTTATCCCATTAATATTACATGGATACTGAGCTGAAATGTTGACATGAAGTTTAGATTTCTCAATCCCTGGTTACAGAGTTTCATATTAGTACATGAAATACAGCTTCTATCTGTAATAATAGAATCACTGGGGAAATATGAGTTAATTAGAATATTACTGAGAGAGCTTGGATAAGATCCCATTAAATGTCATAGCTTCGACAAACACAGAATATTTAAAAAAGTGGGTTCCTAGAAATATGTTCATAACATATTGTTATGGGACAGCCTATAACTCTTGCCACCACTGTGACTTTATGTAATTGTTACTGTGGTTCTTGAGGGAGTCAGTAGATTATATTAGTAACACAAAACAATAGCCCATATGTTTCTTTTACTATTTGCAAGAATGCATGTTTCAGATAATTCAAAGACAGTTGCTGAAAACTCCTGTTCTAATAACTCACTTACACAAAAGATGCTGTGCTGTGAATAGTTCCACATTTTGGGTCCATGTTTGCAAGGTAATTTCTATCTATTTGAAATGCAAAAGAGAAAGTGCTATCTATGCTTATTCGTAAATTTTCATTCATCTCTACAAAGGACTCAAAACAAAGGAAATGTTTCTGTAGATAAAAGAGAATAATTTGTTTAAGTATACAGAGAGAAAGGGAGGCAAATTCTTAACTGCAGGTTTGAATACAAGCATGTTTCTGGTTAACTGTAATTAATGCTTAAGTTGACATGCCAGCAAGCAGCTATTGGAAAACGTTTGGGAAAATATAGTATCATTTTACCATTGTTAGCCAATAACTGCCTGCATGAATAGCCACTGCTCTTTATCACGGATTTTCCTTCTGTCTCTGTTCTGGTGAAGAAAGGAGAAACTGAATGCCCAATTTTGGGAATGCAAAAGCTCAGCTATCCTTTGGATTAATAGAAATCACACAAGACCATACTGCATTTCAATGATTGATATTAATTAAAGAAATAGAGTTCCAATGAGCTGATGAGCTGGTATAGCACACACAACATTAATCTCTGTTGAAAACTGAGTGAAATCCCAGTGAGGGAAGTTGGTCAAAGGCTTTCTTTATGACAAGTGGTTCCAAGAGATCAATGATAAACTTTAATATTTGCTTCAATAATTAACAACAGGAGTTTATGGCCAAAGACTGGATAACATTTATGGAAGCAGGTTGCACAGAGCAGATGTTTGGAATCTATAGGAAAATATTCAGCTTGAAGACCATCTGCTTATGAGAAGTAGGAGGGCCTGCAGGTGATGCAACAAAAGCTTTAGGAAAGTTGTGTCATAAACCCACTTTTTTTGGGGGGGGGGTTACCTGATTCAAGGTATTAGTACTCAGCTTGGGAAAAGGTGCTTCTACTGCTAAGCATTTTTAAGAAATAAGAAAGAAATTTCGGGAAACATTTTAAAATCTGTGGAAGGCTTCAACCAATTTATAACCATTGCCAGGGTCATGAAAATGGAAGATTAATGAGAACAAATTGTTAAACAGACAGCTTATATGTTCCTGGATTTTGAATTTGAACCAGAACAGTGTTTTGGGATGCTGTCTGCCAATCACTACATAGAGGTATCCATCTTGAAATCAGCGTAGCATTGATTACCATCAGAGGAACCTCACAAGACCAGACACTCTCACCATTCCCATTGGAAAGCAAGGGGAACTTATCAGGGCTCCTGAAGCCCATGTAGTTAGGAAGGCTCATTATACTCCCAGATCCTCTCTCCTAACTTCACCAGGGACAAATCACACTGTTCTTCAGTGGTGTAGTTGACAATAAGTTGCCTTCTCTAAGTAACTATGCTTCTCTAAGTAACACCATGCCAGTGCTCCTGTAAGTAGTCCTCACATGTGCTCTGAATGTACCTAAGGAGCCATCCTCGATCACCCAACTATGTGGCCCTACATAACCTCATAAAATTAGTTGGACTTACATGGAATTGTCCTTTCAATCTTCCATTGATTGCCCTTTCTATCTCAGGTGGATAGACATTTGTTTGCATATCCTCTGAAAACAGACAGTAAATGAAGTGTTATAATGCATGTAGCACTATTCT
Source organism: Cricetulus griseus (assembly GCF_003668045.3). NCBI lineage: Eukaryota > Metazoa > Chordata > Mammalia > Rodentia > Cricetidae > Cricetulus > Cricetulus griseus. The sequence goes on along the minus strand of NC_048598.1, from coordinate 109,269,560 downwards.
AAATTATTTACTGTTGCTGTGATAAATACTAACCAAAAACAACTTGTAGAGGAAAAGGGTTTATTTCAGTTTACAGTTATGGTCCATTACAAAGTTTGGAAACTCAAGGCAGATACCTGGAGGCACTATCTAAAGTAGAATGGAGGAAGGTTACTCACTGGCTTGTGCCCTCTGACTTGCTCAGCTGCTTTTGCTATACAGCCCAAGAACCTATGGGTAGTACCACTCACAGTGTACTGAAAACTCCTACATTGATTAAAAATTAATGCCTCACATACATGGCCACAGACCCCTGTGATCTAGGAAGTTCCTTACTTGAGGTTATTGGTCTGTGATGAATGAGTTGTATCAGGTTTACGAGTCAATTTATGACATTTCATTTCTTGTCAACTTTGACACACTAACATATAATTTTGATCCACCCATACTCCTTCATTTCTCATCCCTAATATCACATGTTTGCACCACAATATGAAATATTGTGCAAGCTTAAAAGTTTCATCCTTTGACAACTCTAATACACTAGATTCTAACTTCTTTTTAAAGCATAAAGTCTCTTAGTTATGGGCTTCTATAAAATAAAAAGTACCTCTCCCCTAACCTTTACCTGCTCTGCCATGCTCCCAAATTGTTCAGGAGATTTTATCCCTTTCCCCTTCTCCGGGGGACCATGTATGTCTCTCTCAGGGTCTTCCTTGCTTCCCAGCCTCTCTGGAGGCATGGATTGTAGACTGATAATCCTATGATCTATGTCTAATATATGCATATATGAGTGACTAAAAACCATGTTTCTACCTCTCAACGGGAACAGCCAGGGCATAAATGCAATCATATTTAAGCAAAATCCAAGTCCAACAGTCTTGGTCTAAATTTTATAGATTAGGATCTGAGGTCTGGGACTTGCTCAACAACTTTTGTTCTCCCCAAATCTTGGGCAACTCAACTCAACTTCTCTGCATTCCTCAACACAGCTTGTTTAGTAATCTCAATAATACTTTCCTTGCTTGGTGTTCCACAGTTCTGGCATCCTCAGTATCTTTTGTTTTCTTCTGTAACTGAGGCTACACCCACCAGTGGCAGCTCCTGGGCTCTCTACAGTGATTCATATCCTCTCTCATGTTGCCAAGCATCAGCTTTTCTCCCTGAGTCCTTCATTCCCACAACTCCCATGCCACAATACTAGCATTATGTGGAAGACTCTTACAGGTTACCTAGTTCAGACATCAGCAGTAAGTAGCCTTTGTAAACTCTGGACCACAGCTTCAATGTCCCTACCTTGAGTAAATACTTTCCTGAAGACTTCATTTAAGTCACGCTTTACTCTTCTCTTAATAATGACATCATGTCGTTGAGTCACAGGAAAAACATATTTTCTCAGTAAAACAGAAAATGTTGTAGTTCATAGAATCATAATTAAAAATATCACAAGAACATTTCTAGTGCTGTCTTGCTTCCTTCAGAAACAACACAACCCAAGCTTCCTCTGTATATTTGTTCAAGTTCCAATATAACAGCAAATTCAACTCTGAGTACCCAGTGGATCCCCCAACTTAAAATTCCAAATACTCCTGTAATTCCCAAAATCAGTGTGGTAATATCTGTAATAACAATACCCCATTCTTCTGCTTTGACTTTTAGTTTTAATTCATATATGCTGTTGTGATTAAAACCAAACCGAAATGCAATTTGGGAAGGAAAGTGTTAAATTCATTTTTACAGATTTTAGTTCATCATTAAAAGAAGCCAGGACAAGATATTTAGTCAGGAATTTGTAGGCAAGAATTGAAGTAAGAAGACTACTTACTAGTATGATCCTTTTGTCTTTATTATCTACTTTCCCTATATAGGCCAGATCCACCTACCCATGGGTGGTACCACCCACTTTAGGATGCTCCCCCATCAATTGGCAATTAATAAAATGCTGCAAATACATGGCCATAAGGCAATCTTATTAAGATGATTTCTCAATTAGGTTTCCATCCCCACAGGTGATACTGGATTGTGTCAAGTTGACAGCTGAAGTGAACTATAAATTTTACATTAAAAGTAAAACTTCTGAAATTTGGGACAAAAATTTTAAAATCAAATGCTGAGAGTTAGCAGGACAGCAAGGGAGACATGGTGCCTAGAACAGGACTACATGATTTTAGCCTGTGCAAACACTAAGGGACATAACAGAAGAAAGTTGCTTCTTTCTTGTGAAATATATTTTTTAGAAGGTGTCACAGAAATGGTTGGGATGTTCAAGTTTGGCTTATATATCAAAATCAATACATGCAACACCTCATGCCAATAAGAAAAAAATAGGCATTAAAACATTTTTTCAAATTGGAGGTAAAGATTGTGTTCAGAGAATAAAATAGATGTATTATCATAAAAATAACAAGCATGTGCCCACTGTTGTATTTCATTATCAAATGAAATCAATAAACAAGTATGTAAATTTCATAATTATTTTCAAGATTCTCAGTGTGCTCCATCATCCCAGACCTAAATTGTGACATTCAAATGCAAGAACTTAGTGATGGATAAATTTTTCACATATATATTTCTTTTCTTTGTTTGTTTTTGTTTTTGAGACACAGTTTCTCTGTGTAGATTTGGAGCCTATCCTAGCACTTGCTCTGGAGACCAGGCTGGCCTCCAACTCACAGAGATTCTCCTGCCTCTGCCTCCCGAGTGCTGGGATTAAAGGCTTTCGCCACCAAACAACTGGCCTAAACATTTCTTTTCTAAAAGTAGATTGTCAGAAATTAATGTCATGCTGTAGTGCCTAATTCCAATTTGTGATCATTCTAGATTCTCAACTGAAATGAGGAGGTTGGAAGAACCAGCCATGTCATGAGATCCTGAGAAGTCTGAGTGTATGCAATTCAAAGCTAAGATTCTAAATATAATCTGCTTTGTCTCTATGATACTTGTATACATGTTTCAGGAATATATATGTATATGTATATACATATATATGCATGAAACAACAGTTAAAGACTAAGGAGACCATAAATTTGAAAGAGAGAAAAATGGGGTATACAGGAGAGATTAGAATGAAGAAATGGAAGGGGAGGTTGGTATAATAATATCACAATCTCAAAAAGATCCTAAAATGAAACAAAACAACAACAACAACAACAACAACAACAACAACAACAACAACACACACACACACACACACACACACACACACACACACACACACACCCGTAAGATTTTGAATACATCACAACGCATTGCTCCAAGAAATACAAGTGGAAAACACTAAAGAGGATCAAGGTAAGAGCTGCTAAAGGAAAGATTCTGAAACTAGACTTTAAAATCCAAACAGAGATGTGTAAGATGCTATGAGATAGTAATTTGGAGACATGACAGGGATGACTGTATCCCTGAAATCTCAGCAGTATGCATGATCACACATGAGAAGGATAATGATAGTGACTTGATCTCAGAAGGTTACACACACACACACACACACACACACACACACACACACACACACACATATATATATATATATATATATATATATATATATATATATAGAATTCATGATAGGTTATGCAGCCCTTAGTGGTCATCTCTGAATATATGTATCATAAGAGCAACATTAATGAACTGAAAAGATTGTATGAATACATTTATATACATATGAAAATAATAATTATCACCACAGAACAATGGAATGAATTGGAGAGGGAAGAGGAATACAAAAGAACCTGAGAGCTAGTGAGAGGGATGAAGATACAAATATACTTACGTATGAAATTTTCAAACAAAAATTTAATTATAAAAATTAATTCATAAAGAAACAAGTAACAGAGCACGTCTGGCAAGGACAGCACCCTGATTTGATCTCTAGCATTAATATATATATATATATATATATATATATATATATATGTATGTATATATATATATATGTGTGTGTGTGTGTGTGTGTGTGTGTGTGTGTACATATTGTATATTACTATTTATTAGAGTGACAAAACCCTAACATATAACAGTAAATTCTAGCAAGGATGTGAAGAAATGAACTTATGTTTATAGGTGTTTTAATGCAGTGAAATAATCTTGCATAACATGTAAGTGGATTTGTGACTCTATTTGCTGTCACCCCAACCTTTCTCTCTCTGTCTCTCTCTGTGTGTCTCTCTCTGTCTCTCTCTCCGTATGTGTGTGTGTGTGTGTGTGTGTGTGTGTGTGTGTGTCCCAAGTGAAATAGACTTTGGATGATAATAGCATGTCAACATTGATTGATGTCTTTGGCAAATGTACAGCATACAGCAGAATAAAGATAATGCAAGAAGCTGAGGGTGGGGATATTGGTTACGGGAATTCCCTTGACTTTCCTCTATGTGCTTCACACTGCTCCAGAAAATACAGTGCATTCACACAAAAAAAAAGAATAAAGGAAGTTTCTTGGCCACTGAAAACATTGTAGGAATTATTTTTACACTTTGCTAACATCAAATGATATTTTTCAACTCGAAAATTGTCATACACCAAAAGTTCAATTTCCCCCTCACTTGTTTCCACCTCTTTAGAACAGAATTCACGTGAGGTGGTATTTAAAGCCTGTCAAGTTTTGAACTCATGTAATCTGGGATCAATGCTTAGATATATAAACTACTACCACAGGAGCCTTGTGAAGTGTACTAGCCTTGGAGATTTTCTTTTTTAAACTCAAAATAAATTCCTCTTTCATACAATACATGCGGACTGCTGTTTCTCCTCTCTCCCTCTGTCTCTACTCTTTCTCTTTCTCCTCCAGATCCACCCCACCTCCATTTCATTTCAGAAAGGAACATTTCTCCAGGAGAGAACCACCAAACAGGAAAAAAAGATATAATAAGATGGGGGCAAAGTCTTCTTAAATAAAAGTTTTAAAATCTTCAAATTTTATTATTACAGGATAACCATGTGAGTTAAATAAGTTGTGTGATCAAATATTAAGTGTCATTTCTTGACACCTTAGCTTAAAAGTTTTTATTCTTATTTTGAGTGAGGAGAGAGATGGAATTTGCCCATAATAGCCTTTTCTGAGCCTAGCTGTATTTTTCTGCTAAAATATTATATTCTCTGTTACAGATGTTTATGTGTCATTAGTAAACTCATCTCTCATATATCTTGTAAGCATGTAACCCCCAAATTTTAATTATTTTTTAGTCCAGAACATACATGTTTGGACCTTGGCTAGGGAAGTAGATCAGCACCTTGCTCAGCCATCTCCAGAGAAGCTTCCTCCTATAGCAGGTGCAAAGAGGTACAGAGACCCACAGCCAGACAAAGAGCTGGGACCACTTAGCCCAAAATGGGATGTCTATATCAAATCGTTCCCTCAGAGCTCAGGGAACTACATGGAAGATGAGGTGAAAAGAGTTGACATCTGAATCAACGATGGTTCACGTTGGATCTCCTACACATGAGGATCTGCCAGCATGCTGGCAGAGGATTTAAAGTGTTTCAAAGTCAGCAACAACTGCCTATCTGGATATAGTTTTAAAGGGGGTCCCTGTGACATCTCTGTAAACACATGATAAAATGGACTTCAGGATATATTAAGCAGTAGACTCCCACTCTACTTAATAGAGCATGTGTTGTGAGGGGTTAACAATGTTGATGATCAGTGGTCATTGGACGGAAATTGTCAGCGTCATTTTGGAATGTTTAGGAGACACACAAGACAAGGAATAGTTGAAATAATTGCAAGACATATTTTCAGCCATAAAGAACAAAGTTGACCATTGTTGGAAAATATTTTCATTTGGAGATGATCATATTAAGCAAATTAAGCCAGTCTCAGAATAACAATAATCAAAAGCAACAAAAGAATTTTTTTGTAATCATTTGTATGACAGAGTTAGACATATCCCATATGGTGTCCCAAGCTTTATTAAAAACCTTTCTTTCCAGAAATCAAATCCTGCTTAGGCTTAAAGAAATGTCCACAGACAGCACATTTTCCTGGGCCTACCCTTAAAGTTGCTTCTTTAGCATCGTCAAACAGAAGAGATTATTCTAGATGTAATCTGAAATATAAACACTAGGCTGACTCCTTTAAGAACAAGGACATAGCCCTGGTCAATTTATCTAACTATGCCATCTCTTTATGTACTCTATCAGTCATTAGCCTAAGAATTCCTCTTATATTGAGACACAGACAGAGAGTTGAGTAACTAAACCCCAATATGTCCAACAAACTTGTTGCATATGGAGTGAGTGAAGACTTCTGTCTCACCTCTCTCCATGTCTAGGTGGGACTGCTCGTGGTACATCATAAAACTGTAAGCAAACAAAATTACATTGCATTTTATGCTTCTACTTGCCCAAGCTTTTAAGCTTGAAGGTTCAAACATGTCCATGGGAAATTCAGTTTTTTCACTGCAATAAAATGTAGAAGCCAGAGTGACCATTTAGAACTTGACTGCCAAGGTTGGTGTGAAGAATAGAGAAGGGATGAGGTCATCATTTTCTTTTCTTTCTTTATTTTTACATTTTCTGAAGCATTCATCTCCTCTTCACTCTCAATCCTTTGAATTCAGAAGTGATGCTGGGAATATTCAGTACTCTTGGTTACAAACAGCTCCCCTTTGTGCCTCAGCTTCAGTAGACAGCCTGCTGGCAAGGGCATTGTAATGGCAGGATTAGTTCCATTGAGACACTCACTGTTTTGCTTAATTATAGATTCTTTCTGGACTGGTGTGTACTTTCTCCTTACAATCTCCTCTGCCAACAGTGTCAAATCAAGCCATTCCTAGCACATGTTTCCCTTTCATTCCTTTATGGGGGAAATAGAGCAAGAGATGGTTAACAATTGTTACTCTTCAGTTATTTAAACTAATGAAAGCAACTGCCATGCTGCCACTATGGGCTCTCAGGGGTGTATGTGGAGTAGGGAGAATGAGTTGCATGGGCCTTTAATTACCCCATACAAAGGGCACGGTTTGCTCCTCAGACTCAAGGGATTGATGGCCTACTTTCCTTTCTCTGTGTAACTTTCCTTCTTCCTTCCCCACAGCATCAATTCTGGAATAGACACCAACAGAGATTTTGCTTTGTCATACCCTTAGGTTCCAGATGAGACACAACAGGCAACATGGACTCCATGCACAAACTCCAGGCACTGTCAGGCTTCCTGGGCCTTCTTTCATTTTTCTGAGAGTGACAGGAAATTAAATTCCCTCTATACCCCACTTCACTATTTTCTAAGTCCTTGAAACTCATTTCTATTTCTTTCTCAGGCTAACTCGATTTATTCTTGTCTCCCTGATATGAATGGATCATGATAAGGATCAGAAACTAGAAAGACCCCCAAATAAAATTCCCTTTGCTGGTATAATTTCCTGTATGTCCCCCAGGAATAGACTTCCATGTGCCTTACTCACCTCTTCTGACCCTACTTATTTACCAAGGAGCAATGTCATTTAGCCATTTTGCTCTACTTCCCTTCTTTCCTTGTTAGTCTCAAGATTCTTGTGTTTATAGTGCAATTGTTTTCAGAATTCTTGGAATTTTTACATTCTCACACAAGTAACGAGGTTACTGCTTATACATACACAATCCTTAGTAAATGGGAACAGACCAAGTTGTGATTAGCTATGTATGGCCTCTCCTGTTGTTTATGCTGGCTCAAAGTCATTTCTTTCACTGTACTGCCTTTTTTATTATTTTTATTGTTTTATTTAAGCTTGAGTATACTCACCAATGTATGGGCTTTGTTTTCCTGTTTGTATTTACAGTCATTGTAATGAGGACAGGGATTTAAGTTTTCCTGAAATCTCTAAAAGAACTAGTTAGTCAAAATCAAAAAATGAATTGGTCATTAATTTAACCCAAGTTAAGTTTGGAGGTGTCTAACCAAAAGGAAGAGAGTGTGAAAGAGACACACGGAAGCCTAGTATCTCACAACCCAATTAAGAAGTATAGTCAAAGGGATACTAAAATACCTGTGATATGAAAGAAGGAGGAGAAACACTTGGCATTAAAGGTCAAACAGGCATCAAGCAGGGTCATGAGGAGGGGATGGGAGGCTACATATGTAAATTAATCAAAACTGAGTATATATGAACAAGCCTTATGGAAACCAATAGTTATAAAATTAATTTTAAAACAAAACTAAAAGCAATAGTTTGAAAGGAGGTAGATGTATGTGGGAGTTTCAGAATGACTGAATAGAACCTGCATAATACCAAATTAGACTCCCTTAATATAGGTGACAACGGTGTTACTGGGACAATATATGTGACCACTGGCAGTGGGACCATGATCTAACACTAATGCACAAACTGACTTAGTGGAGACCATTCTATATGAAGAGAAGCCTTGCCCAGGGGTGTGGGGTAGAAAGGTGCCTTCGTCCTGCCTCAACTAGTTGATGGGACAGACATAGTAGACTTCCTAGGGGTGGCCTTACCCTCTTCATGGAGCAGATGGGAGGAGGTGGGGAGTGGAGGGTTTAGGAGGAAATGAGCGAGGAAGAACTTGGATTGGAATGCAAAATAATAAAAAAAAGAACAAAATAAAGAATGATCTCCATAGACTTCTATTTTTGAATAAATGATCACCAGAGAGTAGAATTCTTGAGAAGAATAAGAATGTTTGGCCAGTGTTGGACTAGGTGTGGCCTTGTTGGAGAAGCTGTGTGACTGTGAGTAGGCCTTGAGGATTAAAAAGCCCATGCCAAGCCCAGGCTTCTTTTTCTTTTATTGCCTCTGCCTCTGCCACCCTACCCCTTTCACTCCTGGCTCCTTGTGTATCACTATGTAGAAAGCTTAGCTTCTTCTCTAGCACCAGACAGGCCACCATGCTTTTCTCCATGATGTTAATGTACTAATCCTTGAAACTATAAGCAAGCCTCTACCTAAATGCTTTCTTTTATAAGGATTGCTTTGTACATAATGTCTTGTCACAGCACTAGAACAGTGTCTAAGATACATGGCATAGGGTAATAAGGCTGCTCCCAGAAGACATGGGCTATTAAACAAAAGTCATGGTGCAAAGCATGGGATATTCCTCTATGAGTTATTGCTGGACCCTGCATGCAAAAACATTAACCTGCCAGAAAAGTTATGTTCACTAGTGCAGTACTGGCATAAATAGTGCTGATTAGCTCATGAGACATGGAAACTGTAAGAATAAAAACTGTAAGAATATATATATATATATATATATATATATATATATATATCTTCAAAATATAGAAATACCATGTTTTCTTGAACAGGGCTCCAAAGCAGAGAAAATATTCTAAGATTTGACCAATGGAATTACATGAATTAAGAATCTGTTGCAAAGTAAAGAAAGCAATTATCAGATTGAAGGGATAGCTAAACATAAAATAAGAGATTAATATCCAGGATATTAAAAAGAACTGTAAAAAGTAATCACCAACAAAATGATACTTCAATCAGTGAACAGGCTAATGAGTTAGACAGGTCTCAAAAGAAGAAATAACAATGACCAGCAAATACTATAAAATATTCAACATCTGTAGGTAATTAAGTGTGAGCTCAAATTTCTTTGAGACTCCATCAGAATCATTACTGACAATGTTGCTGAGGGTGTGGGGAAAGAACTGCTGGCAAGCATGTAAACCTGTGACAGTTTCTACAGAAACTGGTATTGTATTTACTCAGGACACTGAAAATAGAACTATGCTATGACTAAGTTACACCACAACTTCTATTATGTCTGGGGCATTTTAAGTCAACATATCTCTGAGTTACATGTTTACATCTTCATTATTCACAGTAGCCAGGAACTTGAACTGTCCTAGATGGCCCTCAACAGAAATAAATTAATAAATAGAATACATTATATAATAAAATATATAATTAAATTTTACAAAATTGTAAATAAGAATTAAGCTATATTCGCACAAAAGATGCAACTAAAAATTATCATTTTAAATCCAATAAGCCAAACACAGAAAGACAAAACTGTTTTTTCTCATATGCAGAACATATATTTTAAATTGTATGTGTGTGTGTGTGTGTGTGTGTGTGTGTGTGTGTGTGTGTGTATGTTTATATTTGTGTTTGTTGGCTACAAAAACCAGAAAGCAGATTATGAGAGGGAAGAAAAAATCATAATGAAGATGGGAAAAGGAAATGGGAGCAGAATAAATGTAGAAGGAATATAGAAGGAAAGATTAGATACCTAATTGTAGAAAATGCAGAAAGAAAGGGAACATGTTGGGAGGAACTATAGAGTCTGATGGAGAACAGTGTGGGATGGGAACAAATGAGGAAAAGTATAATGACATATATGTACTAAGATGCCAACATTAAACTCACTGTCTTGTATGCTGATCTAAAATAAAAACATAGAAAAATGCACCTGTTCATCAAAATAAATTACATGTCAAAGAAAAACAAATACATAACTATTAGATGAATAACCATGACACATGACATCTTGGCAAGTGCTTATATCAGATATCAGTCAATAAAAATACAATTGTGTCTTTAGTCAAATGAGTGAAATGTGTTTGTGTGTCTCACACAGAGAGAGAGAAAGAGAGGTGGGGGGAGGGAGGGAGGGAGGGAGGGAGAGAGAGAGAGAAAGCCAGAGACAGAACAGAAATTCCACCTCAACCCAAGAACCCAAGATTACAGGCGATATATATATATGACTGGTTTGCTGACTTCAGCACTTAACTTTTTAATATGTGGACTATGTTAACAAAAGAGTCTCTGTGGCATATACCCAGATTCTGCTATGCAGATGTTCAGGAATTGAGCTCCCATTTTCCCTTAGGAAGAATATACCTATTTTCTGTTCTTTAATTTTCTAAACAGTTTTATACATGTATATCCTGAATTTTAGGCCCTTACTCTTTCTCATCCCTACTTCTCATCAAAGAAACCCTTTTCCAGGCAGACAACTCTCAGGTAAGTACCTCTCCTTCTCCTCTTTTCTTCTATTCCTTCTCTTTTCCCCTGTTATGTCTCCCTCCTCTCTTTTGTTCTCCTTCCTTCTTTCTGTTTCTTTCTTTCCTTGTTCTTTCATCAGAACATGGTGTACTTACCAGCTGCTATTTCACTGGAAAAAAGTGATACCCGTTTCCTTTGTTTCCACTAACTACCTAGTAGTGAGGGGCAATGCTCATGAGCTTCTCCCCTATTGATAAAACAGAATTCTAGTTTTGTGCTGGTCACTACTACAGCTTCAGTGGATTTATGAGCTCAATATCCACATTTTATACAGGAGACAATGTTTTGCATCACTTCCCCCTCCCCCACCAACTTTTAGCTCCTACTGTCTTCATCATCTTCCTCCTCATTAGTCTTCTATAGTCTTTGTAGGAGGCGATGTAGATATCCTGTTTAGAGCCAAACACTGCATGTTTACTTATTTTCCAGAATTTGAAAGCTGTGGATCTCTACTAAATGTTGCTCACTGCAAATGAGGCTTCACTGATGAAGGCTGAGAACAAAACCAATGTGAAGAGTGTCATTGATAGTGGTATGCCATGTTTCAGCACACTACATGATCAGATATTAGGGGAATCTAAATCTCTGTCCATTCACTCTCTATTTTTACAGCCTAACTTGCAATGAGTTCTAAGACAATGATATAATTGGATTAGTTAACTTTCTAAGAATCTGACATAGTCATAGTGATGTGCTAACAAAGACAGTCAGTGGACCGGTGTCTAGGATTCTAGATCCAGCTCTGACACTGTGTCTTCTTTTCCAAGAGCATCAAGGTGGGTTGATCATTAAGAGCAAATGATTTTGCTGACAAGCTTTGTGGTGCTTGGTATGTTTCTAAAAGTAGGAGGTACAGACTAGGATGAGGTGAGAATCTGGGGAAGGAGTTTGACTCAACAGAGTGGGAATATGACTTGATGGCACTCATAGAGACCTAGTGGATAAAAGATTTAAAAGACCATAATTTTGGGAAAATCTGGTAAACTGTATAAATGTGATAAATCCCTAAACAAACTAAGCATCTGTATTAAAAATGAAATAATTTGAAAGTCAATGCAGCATAGATTTTAAATTACTTTTGGCCCATAATCTTAATACACTGTCATACTCACTTAATTATGCCTTGGTGTTAAGTTCTTAGAGAGCAAAATGATCACTCCTAAAAAGGAAATCTCCATCCACAATAATTTAAGAAAAAGAAAGGAAGGAAGAAAGAAAGAAAGAAAGACAGAAAAGATAAATTGAAAGGTACCCACCTTTGTGATTCATAAGGGCTGAAGCTGGAGTTTGGGAGTGAGAAGTCTGTATGGTTATAAATTTACTAATTTTCCACACAAGCACCTCATTCATGTATGGGGATGATTAATGTCCAGAGGCCATGTCTTCACATCCAGCACCATTAGCAGGCTCACTTTGATTGGCTATGCATTCAGTGGCTATTTATTGTTTTAACACATTGAGTGACCTCTAGTAGTAAGGACTGCCCACTCTTGTCTTTCTGCCTCTTTTGAGGCTCTAACTGAAATATTATGAGGACTAAATAAAGTGGAAAAGCACTCAGCAAACAGTAGGTGCTGTGTTGCTTAGCTAATGGCTGTGGCTGTTATGTTCATCACCATCATGAATCACTATAATAGACAGACACCTAGACCTGTGAATGGACTTGCTCAAGAGGACAATTGAAATAAGTATAAGACAAAAATTCTACTCTATAAATAATGCATGATTCTGTGGCTTTGGGGACAGAGTGAGCAATGCATGCATAAATAGTGAAAGGAATCAACTAAACAGTAGGAGAAAATGCTAAACTGGGAGGAGAACTCTACCTTCTTCAGTGAAACATAGGGTTGTGAGGGACCCCCAAATTCACACCCCAATGATTTTTTTAAGAGTACTAGAGAACTTGGAGACAGAATATAACAGCTGCTATAGCTGTTATCAATTCCCATCCCAGCGCCTGGCCATAGGGAATTTATTATGTGAGTTGATCCTAGTGAGTGTTGCTCATAGTATGGCCAAATCCCCCTGCTTCAGTGGCACTGGGCATACCTACCTATTAAAAGTATATTTGCAGTTCCTGCTCATTGCAGCAAATCCATATTTTCTGGGGGATGGTGGAATACAGAGCCCACATTTGAAATAACTTCCCAGGTTATTCATAGACACACTTAAGTTTTAAGGCCACAAGCTTAGATAGAAGATAATGTCATTGAAATTATCATCATTGATTTAATTGACTAATCAAGAGTTTTGATTTGGCTTTGGGACTTATGGCTTTCTATTTCTGTATACTTAAACCTAAATAAAAGTATAGCAGCTTTCAGAAGGCGTGCTAGAAAGACAAAAGAATAACCCCAGGATGACTGTAAGAGCTGTGTCTTTCAGTCATTACTTAGATAGAATTATGTTTCCAGGGTGTGTGTAGAGATGCTAGGTAGCCAGCACCCTGCTTCCTCTCCAATTGTCAAGACTACCTTGTACATTATTCATAGGTAACCACACTTCCCTGCAAAGGGCTGACATTGACTCATAATTTGTTTTAACATATTCTTTCATCTAATGAACTTCAGTCAATTGGAATTACTAAGGGTGATGAAGCCTTCATGCCAGACTGGAGAAATACAATTAATTCTTGTCTCTTTAACATAAATAAACAACAGGATAGCCAGTTCTTCTCCATAAAGTGTCTATGGAGGGAATTTTCAGTTCACTTGCTCTCATTTTGTTTTCATGATATTATTAGTATGGAGGCCAGCAATTATTTGAGAACACTCTTACTAACACAAAATAAAAAAACAGCATGAGAAACTGTCTGACTTGGGCTCTAGGGCAAGAATGAACATTGTGGTCAGTTTAGACAAATTTCTGCTCATAGGAAATGTTCAGGTGTAGGTAGTGAACAGGTAATATGTTCTACTAGGGTACATAGGTTTTTATTATAGCCTTGCCTATTTTCATATAGATGCATAAGCTGCAATACAACATCTTCAGTCACCTCTTCTGTGATCTGGGTTCCTCCTTGGTGGGTGAATTCCTGAATGATGCATATGGTCTGGTTTGTGAATCCTACCTATTTTTAATTTCTGTGGATCTACCTACCAGTGCTTCTTTTGCATGCTAGAATGCTAGTACCTGAATCAGGGTACTGAGCTGAAACAAAGTTAAAGTAGAACACTAAACCACTTTGGCATTGCATTTTTGAAAAAAAAATGCAGAAGTAAAGGTAAGATCATATATGATCCCAGGCCTTTTACCATATGAGAAAAACACATGTTTGATTACAGTTCAGTGGAAAACTATGCTTTGCCTCTGAGAAAGGTTAGGTTACATTAGAGGGATTTGCACTGCATGGCTGTGATGAATAATGATGGCAGACTGACACTTTCAAATCAGAAAGTTGTAGGAAAGATTTATACCTCTTAAGTGATACACTAAAGACAGTTGCGATACTTGAAATTCCAACTCTTTGTCTCTCATAGCACTGGGGGCTTATACACCACTGTCTCCTAGATATTTCCTTATGGAATACGCTGCAGGTCAATTGTGTGGCATAGAATATCCTATAGTACTTCTCTGCTAGGGTGAGCATCTGATTATTTCCTTCCTCTGCATTTTGTGAAAGTAATGAACTGTTGGCTATAAACAGCTGAAAACAAATATGAGAAGGTCATTGTACTGTTAAAATGTGATATGTTGAGAAATGGGAAGGTTTGGGGGACTTCTTAAGTACTGTCACACAGGAAGCAGTGCAGTAAGTGGGTTCATTCATCACTGGTAAAAACATGGACACAGCATCACTGCTTGAAGGTTGGCATAGAAATGCTCAACTCTGATTAAATGGCCATAATTCCTCAAGGCTGTGACATTGCTGGCAGGATTGGGAAGCTGGGACCTTAAAACAAAACTGGGTGGAATCTGTAATAGAGTGCCATAGAAAGACAAATAAGTGCTAAATTCTCCCTAAATTCAAATGACTGAGTTATATTTTAATATTTCCAAATGTTTATATGCAAATGCATTTTGATGACCAAGAAAGAAATCTATATTTCTTTTTTAATATATTTAATAAGAATATCAAGGACTGTGTATATGTTTTAAAATGTCTATTGTTTCTCTGAAAATTGATTTCTCCAATGGTTTTGATTATGTGATAACAATGTTATTGTAGTCCATGGGTGGTAGGGCTGGCATAATTAGGGATAATGAAACTTAGACATCATCCTTGAAATTTCAAATACACCTTAAAATTGATAAAAAAATAATTAATTAACTTTACTCCATAAAATAGCCTTCCTCACATGTACTACACTTCCTTCTTATCTTTGACGAACAAGAGAATGTGCACATAAATTACTGAAGCAAGAAACAAAGCATACAACTGAACTAGTATTCTAATACCTCAGTAGGAAAAGACACTTTATGCCAAGCCTAATGACATGACTTTAAAACCTTGTACCTATCTGGTGAAAGGAGAAAACAAATTCCAACAAAGTTGTCCTCTGAATTTCACATACATGCCATGGCACGAACCCATGCACAAATACACAAAAAATACTCTTTAAAAAATTTAATAAAGAACTGAGGTTTTCTTTCTGCTTAAAGTGGTCTTCAAGCACCCCCCTACACATCAAGGTAATGTCTTCTCTTTTGTAATATGCAGGCTGTGTATACTGGAAGAATGGAATAACACTGCATTAGAGTAGATCTGATTAGTAACCATAAGATTCTGAGATATTTAGGCCAATGGAAGTCAAAAGGAATTTATAACTCCTGGACATGTCTAGTAAGAGCAACATTGTTTACTTAGCTCTTATTACTTGCCTTGCTAAGGAAGATGAAAAAATATAAGACAGAAAATGAAGGGGAGGACTTCTTTACCATATGTATCTTATTACCTTGGAAGATACACCTAAAATCAAGTAAGCACTGAACCTACTTAACTGTAATCATATCCTCGTGTTAGAAGACAAATAGAGCCAGTTATCGGTGCATGCCTTTAATCCCAGTACTCAGGAGGAACAAGCAGGTTGATTGACCTTTGTGAGTTTGAGGCCATTCTGGTCTACAGAGTGAATTTGAGGACAGCCAAGGCTAGACAGAGGAACCCAGTCTCAAAAAAATAAAAAAAAAGAAGACAAATAAAATCACAGGAAGACAGTGGAATTAACTGGACAGCCAGAGATGACCACTGGGAATGGAATGGTCTTCAAGAGCATATTGAATTTACAAAGACACTTTTTGATGTCAGAAGAAATACTTCTAAGGAAAATTGACAAATTATGCAGAAGTCCTAAAAGTGAACAAAAGTTAATGTTTGAGGCAAGAAAGGAGTTCTATGGTGTGGGACATCATGAAAAATAAGAGAAGCTACAGAACACGATGGAAAGAATTTCTTTGTGGATGCCACTGTTGCAGAGCTCTATAACTACCAAAGATGCTACAATCCTAGTGCATTTTACTCATCCACACTTTGCTTCATGCAGCACACAGCATGATGTGTCCTCACAATCTATCTGTGGAGATTTGTGACTCTTCCATGACATTCCTGTTGCTGGGAGGGCCACCAAGGCCTCACTATGCTGTCTATATTCTGGCGCTGATGTGTATATCCCTCTTTCTGAAACACCTGACTCATTGTTCAGCTTACTATAAACACTGTATAAATGCATGTTGGCTTAAATTCCACATATTCACCCAACATGAAAGATAGAAAACTTACATCATGCTATTCAGTGAAGCTAGGAGGAGCAATGCTTTAAACAAATATGAAGTGAGGAAAGGGGTGATGGTAGAAAGATTCTGTTGAAAGCTGGTCTGAGCTCTTTAATTTCTGTATGTTGCAGTATTACTAGAAATGTCTGTCAAATGAGGGGGTACATATGAATGGATATCTTGTGGTTGTTCATGTACTTCATAGTACTCCCATTGTGTCAAGGCTGACCTGTTACCATCTTCAAGGTCAGGCAGGTGAGTTAAATATGCACAATCAGGGTCCAGATTAGATATAACCTGCCACAAGCCCATTTCTATTTGTTTTCTCTTCTTGGGTTTTTCTATAGTAGAAGGTATGCTGCCATGGTAATAGATAGACATCAACTTCAAACAAGATTGTGACTCTACAAGGAAATAAGCATGACTATCTTGAAATGAAAATATCAAACAACACCCAGAAATTTTACTTCTGTTTTAACTTAAAGCAATTGAGGTTTTATGAGTTGATTCTTATAAGCCATGTCTCTCCAAGTTAAACAACATAACAGTTATGTCTTCAGTACTGTCTGTGTAATTTGAGTATTTTCCAGCTGAAATACTTAGGTATTTCATTGTTGTGGACCATAGAGAGACATAAAAAACATTTTTTTTTTTTACTTAGGATATGCACTTCAAATTTCAGGCCTTAGGTGAAAACAGATTCTCTGAAATGGCAGTGATGTATATCCTTTAAAATACAAAGGGAATTTTTTAAAAGCTCACTATCAGAATATATTTATAATAAATGAGTTTCATGGTAACACTTTCTTACATGTATACAGCATGTCTGATTATGTTAATCTCCCTTTGCACTTTTTGTATCCCTGTGAACTTCTCTGATAGTCTCTCTTATACTTCATTCTCTCTCTCTCTCTCTCTCTCTCTCTCTCTCTCTCTCTCTCTCTCTCTCTTCCTCTTTCTCTTCGTGTGTGTGTGTGTGTGTGTGTGTGTGTGTGTGTGTGTGTGTGTGTGTGTTGTGTGTGTGTGATTTTGTGATGCCTAATGATTAATATAAGTAGGATCTCTTGTGAATGTGTGGGTATGGGATTATTTATGGGACTTTGGAGTTTTACCAGTATTTGTACCATTGCAGATTATGAACCATTGCAGCACCTATTCCAGGAACCATAAACGGTCTATTGTTTTAAAATGCTATAAAATTGGAGGTGGCAAATCAGTAACTCCCTTGCCAATGAAGGACTCCAGAGAAGCTCAGTACTAAAGGAACCATTATATTAATGCTCAGTATTAGAATCATATTAAGATTATTTAATTTGAGAAACCAGGTACCTTAATGCCAACTGAGAGTTCTCAATCCTTTTAACATTGCAGATGTGGCTTAATACTTTTATATATACTGTATCTTATTCTGTGTTATCAATGCAATTAGTTTTCTCCCCCAGCCTTTCAAATTCCCATTCTCCTCCAAAACAAAATGAAAAAATAGGCATCATAGCCAAGTTGGCAGCATATAGCCTAGTTTTACCACACTAAATCTACACGAGGAATGGCAAGGGTCTATCTGACTAGTTCAAAGTGATTCATTAGTACAGTGAAGATTCAAAGTAGCAACAGATCTCAGAGTCTTTGGCAAGCATGTTGAAGCAAGTTCATAACAGATGAACTCAATGAACTAACATAGCAGTTGGGAACTGAGAGAAATGAATGGGCTGACCTCACAAGAGTGAGTGAAACTTCATGACTAGAAAACCCAAACTTTGGGTCCTTATGGGAGAATGTTTCCCATTATGTACTAAGGGGAGGAGCGAGGGGCCACAGAGTTATACACATCATTAATTAAAGTTGCCACAGAGAGGCCACTGATGTCTACCTTGCTGCCTGATTAACATAATGGATGTAATGGATGAAGGGTGTTAGATATTTACTGCGGGTTTTTGTCATCAGAAAACATAAGGGAAATGGCCCCTCAGAAGTACATCTATAATTCATGGACCAAATCAGAAGCTGTGTGTGCAGGCTTACATTGCTATGCGTTCTTTCCCCTGATTCAAGTGGGAGCTAGCCATGCGTAAGGAAGGTCAGCACATGCTGTGTGATTCCATTTGTTTGCATTCTTTTCAAGATGTTTTAGATATCCTGAGGCATGGGCAAGGACATTGGAGGAGAATGGGAAATGTAGGTTAAATTAAAGGAGACTTGTTTATTACAATAAATCTTTCAAGAACCCAAAGGTACTAATTAGGAAAAACAAGTTATTATAGATCTTGTATGTGTAATGATACCTAATAGTCACCATTACAGGATTAAATTATAAAAAGGAACTATATGCGAAGTATTTACATTTGCTTCTATCCTTAAGCCTTTTTATATGAAAGGTGTCACTTTTCATAGGTTTGGTGTTTCACAACTGCTATTTATATTTTAGGATACATGCATGTTACTGATCTTTCAAAATTAGCACAATGTCATTGAAAGTGAAAGTAGAATATCTCTATGATTTTTTCTTACTTAAGTCATAACACACACACACACACACACACACACACACACACACACACCCCCATATATATTAAAATGAACACTTTGAGTAACTCTTTGGAGAAAAAATTAAAACACCATGCTATCTCATTATAGAATTTCTATGTTCAACCAGAATGTATGACAGCGAAGTTTGTAAGTCAAGCATGAAAGCTATGTAACTAGTTAGTTTCACAAATAATCATTCAGAACCACCCTTTGGTTTGACACCAGGAAAGAGCATACCCATCTCACTCAATAACTTTGAGGTTGAATCGATCCACTGCAGAAGTATAGTGGTCAGACTGCAGCCTGGAACTCATAGACTAGAACCAGACATGAGACCACTGATCACAAAACAAATTTTTCACCAGTATTATCCTTTACCAATACTCTAAACCTCTTATAAATATGTTCTAGTTCAAAGTTGTAAAAATATATCAGTTTTTGGTAACTGTCCTCTAAATCCTAAAATACTCACAGACAAAATCAGGCCTGGTTCTTAATCTCTCACCATGCAGTGTGTTGTGCCTTTCCATACCTAGCTCAGACAAAAGAAGTCCAGAAAATATATAAAGTAGTTTGTCAGGCTGGATTTTCTTTCCCCTGGATGCAGTAAGATAAGATGGACTGATTTATCTAAATACTCTAAGAAATATGATTTGCTTCCTATGCTATATGACCTGTGGTTCTAGCATTTTCCAGAAACAACAGACTGATCTTGACTCCTTCTCTTTCCAGGATATTGCTTCTTTATAGCTTTGTGTTTATAGAACTTCACTTGGAATCTGGGTTCTGGGACTGTCATACCTCTCCTTATACTTCAGTTTTGACAGCAGAAACCCTTCTATTATGAATCCTTCATTTTACACCACCACATCTAAAATCCATCTCAGTTTGTTCCCATAAACCACCAAACACAGAGAATGCATAGGTTTCAGAACCATCAAAAGAGATCAAAGTTTGATGATTGACCACATGGCTGGTGATTGACCACCTGGAATTGGCTGCACATTCAAAGAAGCTTTCATATATGCATAGGCTGTTTAAATGTGGGTAAACTTGTTCACATCTGCAAACCATCTGCATCCTTTAGTTCAATGTCATTTAAAGTAAGGACCCCAAGTTTTTGAAGCAGAGTTTACTCTGCTGTACAGACAAAATGTTGGTTCAGATGAATTCTTGTCCATTGTCAGAATGCAGAGCAGGGAAGGGTGGGAGCAGTGATCTTTCTTCAAGTTGTTTTCATTTGTAGTATGCATTTCTGGGACAAACATTTTGCTCTTTTTCTAACCAGTAGCAAAATCACCAAGTGGAACTAGTGGAAATTACTAGATTTCTTGCTGATTCTTTTATTTGCTATTTTAAATGAAGTAAACATTCATGGTACTGGGATGTACTTTTTAATTATTAGTGTAACCAAACACCTAACAACTTAAGAGTGGTTTATTTTAGTTCGTGGTTTCATAGGGATTTAACTCCATCAAAGTTGCAGTAGGGTGTATGGTAGAATTGATGACAGTGGAAACTGAATTAGAGGAAGGAATATTTTTATCAAGATTAGCTAGATTGCAGAGAGAAAATGTTAACATCAGAGGTGACTATAATATGTGGAGGGTTTCCATTAGTGATCTAGTTGTTAGACTGTCCCCATTCTCTAAGTGTTCACTGTCATCAATGAGGCACCACAAGCTTGGAACCAATCATGTAAACTATGAGCCAGATTAAGGCCATAAAAATGAAGGTGACCGAATCTGAAGGGGACTCACCCTTTGGAGTTTGCTTTAAAAGATGAGAGAATTTCAAGGCTAGATCATTTTTTTGTGATATAACTTTCCTTTGCCTTCAGTTTATTAGTTTCTCCTGGAGAAACTATCAGTCAAAATAAGAACTAAAGTTCAGAAGGAATTTGAAAATATGTAAATTTGTAAAATATTATGAGCATTAATAATCAGTTTAGAAGTTCTTTAGGAAGGGTCAAGAAGTAATATGAAATGTGATAGGCAACTTTTTTACTTTACAAGAAATCTAAAAGGGTGATCATACCAGGCATTAGGAACACAAATGAGCATCCTTTTGGGATGTCTGAATACAAGACTTTCATGACAAGTCCCACTGATGCTTGCTTGAAAGAAAGCATTTAATAGGTATAGATCAAAGACAAACTATATGGCTGCCCACTCTAATCCTTTCTCCTTGGGCATGTTTCCACAGATTCTCAATCAGGCATCTCTCCCTACAGAAATATAAAGAATGAGAGGATTTTCTTACTTTGCAAAAACTGTAATGGTTTTTCCTCATTCTTTCCTCTGCTTTACTCTCTCCTATTGTCTTGTTTTTGCTTCCTTGTGTGCACCATTGTATGTCCTCAGTCAGGTTTGTGCTTATGGAAATGAGTCTATCAAACTCATTTCTAGTATGAAGTGTTTTTTTTTTTCTTGCCTTGGAAGATGATAGTATCTTTAATTTTAAAAAGGAATGAATATGTAGCTATTTTAAGAGCCATCAAACATAAAAATTTCCAGGTTATTGGGTATTGATAGAGCCTAAGTAACATTTTATATAATTCTTCACCTTATTCCTCCATTTTCTTTACTGTAAGATGATATGGTATCTATATTTTGTGTTAATATGTCAATTTCAAAGGAGAAGTATTGTCACAGACAGCAAATACCATGGTTCTAGCACAGAAATAACATGGGCTACTATAGTAGATTTGGGAAGGCTCTCTGGGACTGTAAATTTAATGACATACATATCATTATCCTAGTATGTGCCATGCATCACAATTAAACAAACAAAATACTAGGAAAGGAAGGTATGTCAATAACATGCTGATTAATACCACTTGTATCTTTTTAAAGTTTTTGTTAATTTAATTTTACATTCCAATCCCAGATGCCCTTCCCTCCTCTCCTCTTTCTCCCCCTACTTCTTCCCCCCATCTCTCATATGCTCCTTGGATTGGATAAGGCCATCCATAGAAAGTCTAATAACTTTATCCCATCATCTCATTTAGGCAAAAGGCACCACCACATCCACCCCATGTCTAGTCTGGGCAAGGTATCTCTTCATATAGAATGGGCTCCTTTAAGTCAGTTTGTGCATTAGAATTAGATCTTGGAGCCACTACCAGTGATGTCATATATTGCCCCCACCACCCCATTGTCGCCTATACTAATGGAGTCTAGTTTGGTCTTATGCAGGTTCCTTATTTGTCAGATTAGAGTCAGTGATCTCTCCCTAGCTTGGGCAGCTGATTCTGTGGGTTTCCCATTATAGTCTTAACTCCTTTGCATATCTTAATGAAGTCTTTTTCTACCTAAATAATATCACTGGGACTCCTTGTGAGAAGAGGAAATAGACTTAATTATCAATATGCTTGGACCTTGCTTTATAAAACTAAGGGGCTATTCTCTCATTAGTGAATATCATAAAGCTAGACAAACTTATGTCCCTGTGGGTACTGAAGATGTGCCTTTCTCATATTCCTTATTTCCTCCTTTATTCTATGAGTCTAGTTATGGATAATAGTTGCTCCATAGAAGTTTTAATCGAATAGCTTTCTCTTGTTAATTTGCCTCCAGATAATAATTTGGTTTCTTAATTAAGGCAGTGAAAACACACATTATGATCTTTACCTGATATATGTTTTGATTAGTTCCAATACCTACAATTGCATTTGACTAAAGAACTCTCTTTCCCCTGCACAGAGACTCTGTGTGTTAGAAGCAGGGGGAGGAGGTCTGGGCAGTCTAGAAACATGGGAGAGGGCCTAGGTCCTGCCCCAAATCATGTGACAGACTTTGATGATTACCCATGGGAGGCCACAGCCTTCCTGAGAAGTGGATGGGGGATGGGATGGGGCAGTTAGTCAGGGGAATGGGAGGGAGAGGAAAATGGGATTAGTATGTAAAAATACGATTTTTAAAATTTAAATAAAAATTAATTACAAGCAAAACAAAAAGACAGTGGTTTAATTTTACCCAGAAGTAGGTGTATTTCCTCACTATAAAAAATACTATTTATTTATAGTAAAGTTTGTAAAGTATTCTATATCCATTTATTTGAAGTCTGCCTAGTCTCTGAGTATATTTGTCCATTTTTTTTCTGTCTCTTATTTGCTCATCTTTCCTGTTGTGGATTGAATGAGAAATGTCCCCCACAAGCTTATGCATATTAACACTTGATCCCAAGCTAGCAGTGTTCTTTGGAAGCATTCTGGAAATATCATGAGGTAGCGACTAACCAGAGCAGTGTTTCTCAAAATGTGGGCTCTGACACTTCTGGGGGTTGAATGACCTCTTCACTGGAGTCACCTAAGGACACTAAAATACTAGATATTTCCATTATGATTCTTAAGTAACAAAATTGCAGTTACGAAATAGCAACAATAGTTTTATGGTTCTACAACATGAGGAACTGTATTAAAGGTTCACAGCTTTAAGAAGCTTAAGAATCACTAATTTAGAGAATGTATTCTACTGGGGGCAGCCCTTGATGTTTTAAAGCTTGTAACCTCTTGCTGTTTTCTCTCTGATTTCTAACTATCGATGCAGTGAGACAAAATGCCTCATGCTCCTGCTGCCATGTCTTCCTTCTTATGATGGACGGTATTCTCTTGGAGATGTAAAACCAGATCAGACTTTCCCTCGTTAAATCATTATAGTCAAGTGTTTGGTTACAGTAACAGGCTAAATAATTAAGATCCTTCCTGTAATAAAATGTCTGTCAGCATTCTTGAAAAATGTCTCATCATGACTATGATAAAAATCATTACAGGCAAATTATTACAATTTTGCATGTTTATTTTGATTGTAAGTCTTTTTTTTAGAACCCACTCTTCCTCTTTTTACAGTGAAAACTCATACAATATAATCTGATCCTATTTTCATTTTCCCCATATCCTCGAAGATCCTGCTCACATCCGACCCTTGCAACTCCATGTCTTCTTTTCTCTCTTTCTTCAGAAAATAAAATAAAAAAAAACAATGGGCCACTAAAAATTTTAAAATGGCCAGAATAATGAAAAAAATGATGAAAAGCTCAAGAAACACATACACATATACACACATAAAAACAAAACCCATAAAAACACAAAATAGGAATCTATAATGTAAAAGCAAAAGATCAGTAATATAAAAAATGTATGAACAAAGAAATATGAGACAACAAATGTAAAACACCATTGGGTTCATTTTGTGTTGGCTATCTACTGCTGGGCATAGGACCTGAAGTAGGGTTTGTATACCCATCAAGACACTGTTGGAGAAATCTATTTTTTTTCCCTTTGGAAGTGGTTGTTGACTGGAACTAGCTTCTTGGTTAGTGTTGGAAGCTCATGTCTACTTCCCTCATATCATTTTTGTTGGAAAGACACAGTTTCATTCATATCATCCATTCCTGTTGGCTCTTATAATGTTTCTAACTTTTTTTTCTGCATAACTCCTCAGCAATGAGAGGATGGGTTTCATGACGAAATCTCACTTAGTATTGAGTATTCCAAAGTCTCTCACTCTCTGCTGATTATACAGTTGTGAGGCATGAACCAATCTTATACATTTCAAGTTCTTAATGTGATGGATTTGCTGCTGCTTCTTACTGACTGAGTTATTTTTCATTTCCTAAGAAAAGACAAAATAAATAAAAGCTCCTCACTCTCCAAAATAAATAAATAAATAAAGTAGGGAATAGTATTCCTCTCAAACAAAGGATACCAGCAGAGATGCAGAGTGTTAATGCAGTGCCTAAGAAAAGGCTTAACAGCATTGTGCCTTCTTAGAGTCTATTTATGGTTTGAATTGAAATTAAGAATCCAGCTACAAGCCACTTGAAATAAAAGACAGTAACTCATTTCTACATAGCAATCAGAGTTTTTGTTCTAAAGTGCAAAGTTGATCATGACATTCTCTAACTTAAAATTATTCAATTGATCCCAATTTCCCTCAAAACAAAGTTTGTTACTATGGTATTTGTCTCCTTCATGCTCAACTTTGGCTCACTGAACTCTGCATCCCATATATACATTCTCCTGTAAATCAGCATTATTTTCACCAAATTTTATGTTTTACCTTTGTCTACCTGCAACATATTTCTACTACTACCCAGGCTAAATTTTCCTCACGCTTAAGCTAGGAGAATTCTACACTTGGGAAGCCATCCAGAGAACCCCAAGTTTTCTTATTGCTTCTCTCTTTCTCTTGTCACACTGTAAGCTTTCCTATTTATTTGTCAACTTGAGTTTTTCTTATACTTATGGTACAATGAGATCCTTGAAGATACCAGGTTCTCAAACACTCCTTTCCCATTGTGCTCTGCAACAAATGACTTAATGAATGTCTAGTTACTGAATACATGGGAAACTAAAAAATGGGCTAATATAATGTTTGGTACAACTCTGAGTTAATACATATTAAAGTTTATTTCTGCAAACTCTTCAATAGGAAAACAATTGCTTTCACTTTGTGGGTCAGTGCATAGTAGCTGATTGGTTTAAGAGAAGCATGTAAATAAATGGAGAATTTAATCAGTGCATTTTAGAAATGAATATCTTCTCTACTAAAATACTGATATTTTCCTGTCATTTAGATTCTTCTTGTTATCATCTTGTCTTTAGTTTTGTCAATCATTACACATTTTCTTGTATTGTTATAAAATGTAAATAACACTTTCCTTCTTGAGATGCTTTACGCACTAGAGGTATTACTCAGTAGATAAGGGAGTATATGATTGTTCCAGAAAACTTGAGTTACGTTCTCACTAACTTCCTGTACACTAACTACAAATCCAGGAAATCCAATGCCCTCTTCTGGCCCTTGAGGGACCTGCATACAGGTCATGCATTCACAAAAACACATGCATACAAATAAAAAAACGTAAACTTTAATGGTTCCCTGATACCCTTTTTGATGAATAAGGTGATCTTGATTGGATGTCTTAATATAAGAAAAAAGAACTCTTTCATTCTATTGATGGTTACACAGAGTTTACACCTATAATCCCTGTTTATCACTCACTATACATATGCATCTAGTTTCTCTGCATAGTTTTATGAACATTCCTGAAAAGCATTCTGTCTCTACATCAATTTTTATGGAACATTAGTTTTTATTTCTTGACTGCCTCTCAATGGGACATCTGATTCTTAGAGCCAGTATGAGTTACTTGTTAATCCTTAGAGCTATATTCAATAAGTTTGATATTTTAATTGATTTTGTTTGTCAAACATATATATATATATATATGTATATATACCTATATATATAGATAGATAGATATAGATAGAGAGATAGATAGTTAGATAGATAGATAGATAGATAGATATAGATAGATAGACAGATCATATTCCACCTTGCAATTCCATATCTTCATTTCTTAATCCCTCATACTACCCCTTTCCCACATAGCCAATTTTGATTACAGTTTCAGATTATTTATACACACTCAATTCTATGTTAATGTATAAAATGTTGGAAACAAGAATGAGTAAATTCATCTGATTTTTCTCTTTTTTGGAATGGTTTAATTCATTTAATGTGTTTACCTCCATTTGTATCTATTTTTTTTCCTCAAACATGACTGTGTTATTTTTGTTTTATTTTGTTTTGCTTTTGGAGATAGGGATTCTCTGTATTGCTTTGGAGCCTGTTCTGAAACTCTCTCTGCATAACAGACAGGCCTCAAACTTACAGAGATCCTACTGCCTCTACACCCCAATGCCCGGCAACATTGTTATTCTTTATGACTAAAAATATCCATTGTGTATATATAGCACATGTTCTTATTCATACCTTGGCTGATAAACAACTAGTAGACTCCATGATTTAATTAATGTGAAAAGTGCTGAAGTAAACATTAATGTGCAAATATATGACATGTGGACCTGTAAGACATTGGGTGAATTCCAAGGAGTTGTATGGCTGAGTTTAGAACTGTTAAGTACTCAATAATATTTATGGGATGAATAATCAGGTCAATTTTAAGATTAAACTTGATTAAACATTAAAAATCCCTTAAGGTTGTGCACCACTCTAAGATGTACTGCAAACTCTCTTCAATGCACAAAGTAGAGGAAGCAAGCTCCCATTCCATCTCCCTGCTCCAAATACACATTTATTGTGCTCCCCTCAGATAGACATTGCACCACATATTAAACTAATAAAAACTTACTCTACTTAATCTTGGTTTAAAGGCTCAAAAGCCATCGGTTACGACCTTTTTCTTAACTGTATCAATATGAAATCATGTTGGCAAACCTTTTCTCTAAAGGATCAGAGAGTAATCAGTATCATAGTTGGAGGAAGTTCTTTCTGCAGACACAGTTAGAAGATTATTATTATAGTCTTATGTTTTTCACTCACTTAATTGTAGGGTATTTAAAGATCTCCAGTTGTGAGAGTCCTCTAAAAATTAAGCTAGCACAGTCAGAAGCAGTAGACTTGGAAGGAGATGCAGAGTTTTAAATGAGAAGACTATACATGAGCAAACATATGGAAATCATTCAATTATTTGGAGGTCATCTTGTGGACAGTGTCTGTTGGGCCCAGCTGGAGTTTAATACAAAAACCCTTAGGCTCTAGCAATACCTTCTACCCCTTCAGCACATTTCGCCAAGAGCCAAGCAATTCAGAATCCTAATTAGGTTAAGTTTGTGACTAAAGTTGTTCAAACCAATGAAGGCACTTTTATGCAGACGTGATATTGGCATGACTACATTCTAGTTTTTTGAGTTTGCTTGTGTATATATAACTTTTTTACTGCCAAATTATACATATGTGTTTTCTTCTCTTCCATTTCTGTTTGTTCAGCTTGATGAGTTCATGGTGGAGTTTTGGGGTGTTTTATTTTCAAAAAATGTCAAAAGATTCAATTTTAAAATTTTTATGAGTGGTGTATTATTTACTTTCACATTGTTTAAGTTTTAGAGAAATTTGGCTTCAGTATTTAGAATCACTTTAGAAGCTACATTGCTACAAATAGAATGGAACCTTTGGAATAATGAAATTTTACATTGGCAGCTTACCATCACAAAAATAAACCAATTTGAAGTTGTCCTAAAATTTAGTGTTCTTACATCATAGGACAAATAGAGACCTCCTGTATAAGTGAAGAGTCCCCATAGAACAGAAGCATACTTATTACATGCGTATAGATTCGTAGATATTATGTGAGCAATGCAATATATATATATATAATATATATATATATATATATATTACACATATGATAGAGATGCAGATGCAGAGATATAAAGAAAGAAATTTATCTTTTAAGGAATTGGCTCACATGACTTGAGATGGGGAATCTGAAGTCTTTAATATAGGGTGGTCTGTAGGAAACTCAGTCTGAAGATCAAAGTTAAAGTCCTACTGATTTTGTGATGACATCAGGATTGAGAGTGGCACTGCAAAATCCTTTAGTAGTAGATTGGTCACATTCAGGGCAATGCTTTGTAGACTTTGTAAGAAGACAAAAAGACTACCAACAATTTTATGAATATCTTACCATATCACACTACACAATCAGTATATATGTCTAATGGTCTTTTTTATTACATAGAATTCAGGTTTTTGCTCTGGTACCTGATAACTCTCACTAAAACTTTGTAGGATTCCTGTAAAGACTTTTGTGGTTGGATTTTTTAAAGGATTTTTGTCAGTGGAGACAGCATTTCATTGAACAAAAGCATGTAAAGATGCTGTTACACAACATTTTATTTTTTAAAATGTTCAAAACAAAAGCTACATTTTAGGGAAAATGAGAAGAGACTCAGTACAGAAAAAGAATCAGTAGAGACTCACAGAAGGATTAGATTGGACCTAAAATCTTTGGCATGTGTCTATTTCTATTTCAGATTATTTGTAGCCTATTATCTCCAGCATACTTCTCATTCTCTTCTGTTGGTATGAGGAAGATCTATGGTAGATTTCTCATATGTGTCTTATAAAGCCATTTGCATGTTAAAAGAGCTAGGAGATATTTTGATTTATTTATTTATTATGTATATGTGCCTATGCATGTACGTGTGTGTGTGTGTGTGTGTGTGTGTGTGTGTGTGTGTGTGTGTGTGTGTGTGTGTGTGTGTGTGTGGTGTATGTAACCATGAACATATGGGGAGACTAGAGAAGAATACTGAGTTTTCTAATCTATAACTCTTCATGTTATTCCCACCAGACAGTGTTTGTGTATGATCCTGAAGCTAGACCAGCATCTAGCAACCCCACTGATCCTCCTGTCAGAAGACCCCATAAAGAAGATGTTACAGATACTCACAAAAAGGGCACAGTTTCTGTGTGGATGCAACAATTTATTCAGACTGTTTTTCTTTCTGTTTCATGCACTTTCTTTGGGTTGATTTGAACTTCCCCCAGGAGTTCCATCTCCCCATCTTCTAGATTTAGATGACATCATACAGATCATTTAACCTGGTGGCATAATTAAGTGAAACTGGATAATTTGAAATGGGAGGGCACCTATATTTTGCTTATGGAGAATATGAATAATCTGCAGTCCTAAGGAAAATGATAGTGGGTCAAACTGAGGTGCAAATCCATGATTATTCCCTTCCACAAAGAACTGAGGTATAATTTTCCCTTTTAATATGCATTGGCCATGTGGTGGTTTCATAATCACACGGCCATGGGAAAGACACTGGGTATTGCTATTGTATTCAGGGGACCAGTCACAAAACTCCTAGAAACTGGGGAGACTAATTTGTCAGACAAGGTTATTCTTTTTTAATGGGGTGGCTTTAGCAACGGGGTTCACACATGTTCCTCTGCCACTTGATGTACTTTTCTCAATAATTATGAAACTCGTATTCTCTTCACACTGCTCTTCATTCGCACATGTGATATTTACAAATTCAAAGTTAGAAAAGATAGCTAAATATTCATATTAAACAACCTAGAGTTTATTATATTTTACTAATAAGAATTTTATAATAGGAACGTGACTCATTGTATCATCATATGAAAACAGCCTAAGGTTATGTGAAATCTAGGTTAGTTGCAGAGGAAGAAACATAGCACTTTTATAATGAGCACAAAAATAGCACAAATATTTATCTCATAACAGTTGAAGAAAATTATTCACACCTGCTCTAGGAAACTATCCGTTTGATAAATTAAATTATAGGAAACCATGTTATTTATGAATAATGTAAAATGTTCAACATTTTAATTTAGTGATATGAGTAGAAATCAATTCTCATTTGATTTCTACCAGCAGTAGAACGTGTGATTTCTTTGCACAAAGTGATATAGAAAGAAAAAAGAAAAGGAAAGCCAAATGTCAATTTGCAAAATGAGAAGTTTATAGTGAGAAAATTAGATAAAACTTTAGAATAACAATCAATGGTAGTGTAAAATCAAATATTGTCTCAAGAAGGTATTACAAATTACCTTAATTAATTACACACTACTATAGCAATGATCACTTACTATCTGTCATTATAGATCAGAAAAGTGAGTCTTAAACTTCTTTGATTGTACAAGTGAAATGATATATTACTTGCCAACCCATTTACTTGGAAGATATGTATGTTATAAATTGACATCTACACACAATATTTTTCTTATCTTTTGTAAACAACTTAAAGTTCAAGAGTGTACTTTGGTAACCATAGAATTACAGTCTAAAAGCGGTCAAAATACTAGCATAAGAAGCAAATACCCAGTGAAGACAATGAGATGTTTTCCACATGTCACTTTTTATCATCAGTTGACAAAAGCAGCCGTGTGGGGGAATCTGAACAATATTTAATTTGAGATGATGCTCAGCTGTACCATGTTTATTTATATTGGCTGTCACGTTATTTTCTTAATTATAAGCATTTAATTTTTATTTTTTTTATTTTTGTAATTGTAATTGGACCAATTTTAAATTAGAAACAAGCTTCTTTTACATGTCAGTCCCAGTTCCCTCTCCCTCCCTCCTCCCCTTCACCCCTCTTATCCCAACCCCTTTCTGCTCCCCAGGGAGGGTAAGTCTGTCATATTATTTGAAGCAGGGCCTAGACTCTCTCCTGTGTGTTTAGGATGGGAGAATATCCCTGTATGTGGAGTGGGCTCCAGAAGTCCGTTCCTGTGCTAGGAATAAATACTGATTTACTACCAGAGGCCACATAGATTAAGCAGACCTCCAAACTGGCATACTCATTCTGGGTCTGAATCAGTCCTATGCTGGTTTCCTATGAGCAACCCATTGTTCAGGTCAGCTGTTTCTGTGGGTTTCTCCAGCCTGGTCCTAACCCCTTCGCTCCCTCTCTGCAAATAGATTCCAGAGTTCAGCTCGGGGTTTAGCTGTGGGTGTCTCCTCATGCTTCCATCATCTACTGGATGAAGGCTCTAGGATGGCATATAAGGGAGTCATCAATCTTATCATTGGGGAAGGACATTTAAGGTAGCCTCTCAACAATTAGATTGTTAGTTAGGGTCAACCTTGTAGATCTCTGAACATTTCCCTAGTACCAGAGTTCTCTTTAAACCTATAATGGCTCCCTCTATTATGGTATATCTTTTCTTGCTCTCCTTTATTCTTTCCTTGACTGGATCTTCCTGTTCTCTCAGGTCCTCCTCTTCCCTCCTCTTCTCCCCTTCTCTTTCTCTAGCTCCCACTGCCCTCCCCCATGTTCCCTATTAGCTTAGGGGATCTTGTCCCTTTCTCCTTCTTTGGGGGACCGTGTATGCTTCTCTTAGGGTCCTTCTTGTTTCCTAGCTTCTCTGGCGTTGTGGATTGTAGACTGGTACTCCTTTGCTCTATGTCTAAAATTCATATATGACTGAGTACATACCATATTTGTCTTTTTGTGACTAGGTTACCTCACTCAGGATGGTTTCTTCTAGATCCATACATTTTTTTCTGCCAATTTAGACATTCCATTGTTTTGTTTTTCTGCTGAGTAGTACTCCATTGTGTAAATGTGCTACATTTTCTCCATCCATTCTTCAGGTGAGAGGCATCTAGGTTGCATCCAGAATCCGGCTATTACAAATGATGCTGCTATGAACATGGTTGAACAGATGTCCTTGTTGTATGAATGTGCATCATTTGGGTATATGACTAAGAGTGGAATTGCTGTATCTTGTGGTAGACTGATAACCATTTTCCTGAGGAACTGCCATACTGATTTTCAAAATGGCTGTATGAGTTGGCACCCCCACTAGCAGTGGAGAAGTGTTCCCCTTTCTCCACATCCTTTCCAGCATAAGCTTTTGTTGGTGTTTTTGATTTTAGCCATTTTGACAGGAGTAAGAAGGTATCTCAGGGTTGTCTTGATTTGCATTTCCCTGATGGCTAAGGATGTTGAGAACGTTTTATGTGTCTTTCAGCCACTTTAGATTCCTCTATTGAGAATTCTCTATTTAGTTCTCTACCCCATTTTTAATTGGATTAGATGGTCTTTTGTTGACTAGTTTCTTGTGTTCTTGTGTATTTTAGAAATCAGACCTCTGTCAGATGTGGGGTTGGTGAATATCTTTTCCCATTCGGTGGGCTACCACTTGATTTGTTGACTGTGTCCTTTGCCTTACAAAAGCTTCTCAGTTTCAGGAGGTCTCATTTATTAATTGTCCATCTTAGCATCTGTGTTACTGGTGTTATGTTAAGGAAGTGGTCTCCTGTACCAATTCATTCAAGGCTACCATCTAATTTCTCTTCTAAGAGTTTCAGTGTGGCTGGATTTATGTTGAGACCTTTAATCCATTTGGACTTATGTTTTGTGCATGGTGATAGATATGGATCTATCTGCAGTCTTCTACATGCCAACATCCAGTTATGCCAGCATTAGTTGTTTAAGATGCTTTCTTTTTTATATTGTATAACTTGTTCAGAGATGTGTGGGTTAAAGAAGATACCAGAAAATGGTAAGATCTGTCCTCTTGGATAGGTAGGATCAACATGGTAAAAATGGCAATCTTGCCAAAAGCAATTTGCAGATTAATTGCAATACCCATCAAAATCCAAGCACAGTTCATCACAGACCTTGAAATAAGAATCTCAAGTTAATATGGAAAAATTAAAAATGCAGGATAGCTAAAACAATCCTGTACAATAAAGGAAATTCTGGAGGCATCACCATCCCTTACTTCAAGCTTTATTATAGAGCTTTAGACCTGAAAACATCTTGGTATTAGCACAAAAATAGACAAGTAGACCAATGGAATTGAGTTGAAAACCCTGATATTAACCCACACACCTGTGATGTTAATTTTGAATGCCAACTTATCTATATGCAGTAACAACTGAACGAAAACAGCTGGTCAGCCTGTAATGGATATTTCTGATTATATCAATGGATTTGGGAAGTCACAGACAAATGTAGGTCATTTGAGATGGGAAGATCTAGGCCACACCTGAAAGTCATCAGTCCACATGAAAGGACACAGAAGGAGGCAGGTTTTGTTTTGGGCTTTTTCATACTCACTTTCACTGGCAAGCTCATGCATCCTTCACTGATACTAGAACCTATATCTCTTGTGATTCCAACATAGGATGAAGACCAGAAGCCAATTTTGACTTCCATTGGACTCCAGCACAAGACTGGTACTACTGATACATCCAGTCCAATGAACTACACAACTATAGTCTTTGGCCTTCTTGTTAGGAGACCACGATTGTTGCTATTGTTGGACTATTCCAACCACATGTATGTGTGTAAATATGTACATGCGTACATATGTATGTTTGCATGTATTCTGTCAGTTCTGTTCCTGTAGAAGAAAACACTGTCTAATACACTTGTTTATATAAACTTTGTAAAATTGGAGTCAGCTGAGTTCCTTTTGTGTCTTGCTTAATAGAATTATTCCCTAAGTCAGTTTTTTATTCCTTATTGAATAACTAACAAAGAGACTGATTCTGGACATTCTCAATCAAAACACACAGGGGGAAGAAGCAGGAAAATTGGAAGTTGTGTTCTGTCTTGGAATACACAGTGGAACATGATTTTAAAATATAAATTACAAAAACATGAGAGAAAACAGAACAAGCAAGAGCATCAATTATGTATGAAAATAAGTACATAACAAAAATTAATGAAAGTAAGGATGTGGATTTGAAAAAGAGCAAGGAGGTGAATATTGGAGTGTTTGGAGGAAGGAAAGTGAAGGAGGGAAATGATGTAATTATATTGTAATGTCAGAAAATAAATATTTTTTAACGTTGCAAAGTAACAAAGGCTCTGTTAACACATGAACATAAATAAAATCTCACAAAGACATGTCTCCCAACAGTCTGAGTCTTCAAATAAAGGTTAAATTTCTCTGATGAAGAAAGTATGCCCACCTAGAGGGAAAACATATGGAATAAACCATTCAGAAGCTGCAGCAACCAAGACACCTAGCCAGCAAAGCCACTGAAAACAGTGATACATAAGAGATTAAAATGCTTTATCTCTTTAAAAATGTTGCCTTACAAATGATGTAGCGGTCAATTATAGGAATTGAGGCCAAATCTCACTTTATAAACAAGTGGTAACCTTGGAGAAAATAAACTTTGAGGTATTTTCTTTTTAATATTATCCCCTAAACAAAGACATTCTTTTATCGTATTATATGTCCTGATGCAGTTTCTCCTCTCTCTCCTCCTCTCTGTTACTAGCCACCTTGACTCCCATAGGAATCCACCCTCTTACAGTCTCTCATAATAAAAGAACAAGCTTCAAATAGATAACCAAACATGACAAAACAAAATATATAAGATAAAAAATCACAATGAAATTGGAAACAGCAATCAAAGAAGGAAATGAACCCCAAAGAAACCACAAGGATCAGAGACACACTCACTCTCAGACTGAGGATTGCCATAAAAACACTAATCTGAAAGCTATATATACACAGAGGACCTTGGGGCAGACCTTGTACTTGCTCCCTATTCTCTGTGAGTTTATAGGCACTTTGCTCATGTTTATTTAGAGTCCTTGTTCTCCTGATGTACTTCATCCCCTCTGGTTCTTACATTCTTTCTACCTCCTCTTCCATGGGCTTCCCTGATCTCTGAGTTGAGAGATTTGATGGAGACATTTCTTCCATCAGTCTTTCCTTTATCCTTCTTGCTCCTCACCTGATCCTGATCATCCCATTCTTGTCCACCACGGTATGCCCAGTTCACCCATAAAATCTCTTCTCTTTCTCCTTCTCATGGTGGACCAATGTGTCCACCCTACTCCCTTCCTCTATACCTAACCTCTGTCTATGGATTGTAGTTTGGATATCATTTATTTGAGGGATAGCAACAACATCTAATTGAGTGCAGAGTCTGGTTTTTTTTCACTAAGGATGATTTTCTTTAGTTCTATCCATTTGCCTACCAATTTTTAAACAACTGAGTATCATTTCATTGTGTAAATGTATTATATTTGTTCATTCATTTCTTTTTTGAGGAACATCTAGGATGTTTCTAGTTTTTGGCTATTAAGAATAGAGAAAGAGTGAACATGGTTGAACAAATGTCTTTGTGGTAAGATCAAGTTTTCTTTGGATATATGCTCAAGAGTGGTATAGCTTGATTTTGAGGTAGATAGATTCCCAATTTTCTGAGAAACTGCTACATTGATTTCCATAGTGGTTGTACAACACTCCCACCAGCAATGGATGAGTATTCCCCTTGCTCTATATCCTTGCCAGCATGAGCTTTATTTGTGTTATTGATCTTAGCCATTCTGACAGGTGTAAAAATGGAGTCTCTGAAGAGTTTTTTTTTTTTTTTTAATTTCCTAATGGTTAAGGATGTTGTACATTCCGTTAAGTGTTTATCAGCTATTTAAGTTTCTTCTAATGAAAATTCTTTAGATCTCTACCACATTTCTAATTACATCACATTGCATTGCTGCTACAAGATTTTATTAATGTTACTTAAACCCTTATTTTTAAAAATACATAGAGGTTTCTTTTTATGCAATGGCATATAGTTTTTCTTGGTTGATGGACCACATGGGGCTTGAAAGAGATTTTGTTGTTCTTTACTTGCTGAGTTTAATATTTTCAAAGTACTGAATAGTTCAAGATAGTTGATCTACTCTTCTTAATGAGTTTTACTTTGAGGTTTGTGCATTGTTCTGGGCATTACCCTCGTTACTCAGAAATTTAAAAAAAAAAAACATTGTGGTTGTGCTCTTGTCTTTATTTTACTTGTGCATTGTGAGTTCTGGTATGTTAATTTTGATGTATTTTTAACTGGAATATTCTATTTGAATCTTCTCTGGTAAATAAAGTAAAAAGGACTTCATACATTTGCGCTTTGAACTATCAAAATATAACTACCCCTGGAAGAGCAATAGAGTACTGAATTCTATGGCATCTCATCATCTACACTCCATTCCCAGAGTTATCTATATTTTTAAAAATTATTTTCTATTGTATAGGATATAGCTGTGCCAATAAAGCTTAGTGTGGAAGACAAGAAGAGAATAACTAGTTGCATGAATGCCTTAGTCTGTTCTGGGGCAATAGCTCATTGGCACAGAGCTTCTGGAGCTTTCATGAGGCCAACTGAGCTTCAGTTCTAAGCACTGCCAAATAAAAGATAACAGAAAAAAAAAACAAGCCAAATGATAATCAGAAATGAAGAATGATCTCTGCATATATTTCCATAAATTTCTGGATAAAACTTCTGTGACAACAGTTATGCTAGGTTCCTCTCTATGAGTATAGCAGAATATCATTCAAAAGCATTTTGCTGACCTTTTTTGCCTTCCATATTTGAATCCATTATAGGTCTCTGGACAATTTAGCCTCTGGTTCCTGGCTCTCTAGGCAGTGCTAGGAGTGGTTTCCCTTTCCTGTCATGTGTCTCACACTGGACCAATCATTGGTTGGCCACCTTTACCACAACATATCATTCAGGCAGAACAAATTGTAGGTTGAAGGTTTTGTAGCTGGGTTGGTGTCCCAATCTCTTCACTGGAAGACTTGCCTGTGTAGAAGATAGCTAGCTTGAGATCTGTATCCCCTCTTTCTAGGAGTCTTAGCAAGGGAGTTTCTATTGAACTAGGTTTCTATCTCTCTCCCTAATGTCCACAATTGCAGTTTTCTCCCCCAGTACTCTATCCTTCCATTTTCCCCTGATACCTTCTGTTCCTGTCCAACCTGACAATTGTTCACCAACAATATCTATTCTACACCCACTTCCCAGAGTGATCCATGCACCCTTCTGTCATATGTTTCAACTCTTCCTGTTGCTTAGATTCTTTGGTCCTTAGAATATAGCTTGATTATCCTTTACTATACAGCTCATATCCACTTATAAGTGGGTAATACAATGTTTGTCTTTCTGGGGTGGGTTAGTTCACTTAGGATGATCTTTTTTCTATATCCATTCATTTGTCTTCAAATATCATGATGTTATTCTTTCTAGAAGCTGAGTTATACTCCTCCAGAGACCCACAACTAAGCATTAGGCAGAGCCCAGGCAATCGAGCAGCAGAAGGGAGGAAGTATTGTAGAAGCAAGAGGGGCCAAGGGCACCACAAGAAAACCTACAGAATCAACTAACCTAGGTACATGGGGGATCAAAGAGAGTGAACCAACAATCCGGGAGCCAGAATGTGTCTGACCTAGGTCCTTTGCATTTTTGTTATGGTTGCTTATCTGGGACTTTTTGTGTTGTGGGACTTCTAACAGTGGAAGTGTGGGCTGAATCTGACTCTTTTGCCTACTAATGAGAATCTTTCCCTGTCACTGGTTACCTAGTCCAGCTTTAAGATAAGGTGAGATTCTTAACTTGTTATGCCATGTTTTGTTGATATTTCTGTGAGGCCTGCCCTTTTCTAAAAGGAAAGGAGGCATGAATAGAGGGTGGATATTGGAGTAGGGGGACTGGGAGGTAAAGAGGGAGCAGAGATTGCAGCCAAGATGTAATATACAAGATAATAATAGGAATTATATATATATATATATATATATATATATATATATTATAGGAAATATATATAATATAAGAAATACATACATGTATATATATATATATATATGTATATATAATTCCTAAAGAATCAAAAAAAGAGAAAGATATTAAGAAACTGGAAGAGAAAGAAATGAAGAATCTACTGAGACCTCAATGTCAGGAGATTTTCTTTCACAGTAAGAACAATAGTCTCAATAACTATGTCATTTGCATTTTATGCCATGTATCCCCTCTCTCTTAAGTGAAAGTTTTTAGGGTATTAATTATGGTTTTATTTTAGCCCAGAAAGGTACAAATGGATTCACATGACTGGAGAAAATCACAATTCCAACTGTGATTAAACAAGCCATCACAGCTGGAAATAGTAGAAAACCTGGAGAGACTGAGAATGCAGCCTGGATCTCTCTCTCTCTCTCTCTCTCTCTCTCTCTCTCTCTCTCTCTCTCTCTCTCTCTTTCTTCTTCTTTCTTCTTTTTTAATTTCTTCATTCATTCAATCATTCATTCATTCATTTATTCATTCATTCACATATGTTGTCTCAGTGGCTCACTGTGTGTCACTGTGTGTTATGCAGTCTAAGCTGGCCTTGAACTTCAGAAGTCTCCCATCTCTTCCTCCCAGGTGCTAGAGTTATAGGCATGCTTTAGACCCAAACTGATTTTGAACTATAGATTGTATAGCACATGAATGTGAGGAAACACTGGGCTGGCATTACTGGGTGTGTAGCTGTCTGTATAAATGATCACTTTCTGGCATGTGGTTAAAGACTACTCACTCACACTAGCCCATAGGAGTAGTGATTTATTGCAATTCAGCACTGAACTATTAAGAACTTGAGTCTGAACGCTAGAGAACAAGGCCTATGACAAATGGAACCAAGGAAAGTAATGGCAAAAAGACAAAGATGAGTGGGTGAATTCTTAAGAGAAAAGAAAATCTGAGAGTTTATTGACTGATCCAGTCATTTCAGACCTGTGTACAGGCACATCGAAGTTGGGTCAGGCTTGCTTCACAGGGCTTTGGAATATGCATGCACAAAATGTACTGATTATATGTATATATATTCAATTTATAATAAATATATATTCAACATATATATGCTTTGATTGATGGATTGATGGGTTGCTTGAATATATATTTTAAATAAATATTCAACATATATGTATTTTGCTTATTTCCAGAGAATTCTAGAATTTAACATCTCTTGAAACCCCCCACTCTGTTTTTAATTGTTCAGTATCTGCTTTGTAGGGCCTGGGGCTCTGGAAAAGTGGATTGTAAAATTTCCACTTGAGAACTTTACTGCAAGAGGAGATAAAGCTTAAAATGAAGAATTTAAGAAGTCAAGCTAACCTGAGCTAATTAGAAATCTGCTTCCCCTTATTTTATTGCTGTTTTAATACCCATTATAGATTGTCATCCTGGCCAGGTATTTCACATGCCAACTATTTTAAATTTGCTCTTATATAACACCCCTTTTTGTTGGCTTTAATGTTTCAGTAATTTCTTTTCTTTTTAGGGTTTCAAAGATTCAGTAAATTATTCTAACTTTTAATCTTTTCCTCTCCAAAACTGATTGTACAATTCATAGGAGCTCATGAAGCTTCCTCAGCAACCACAGACCTCTCATATATAAAACTATGGAAGTTGCTATATTCAGCTTAAAGCTACCAGGCAGGAAAGAAAATATCTT
Organism: Cricetulus griseus; assembly: GCF_003668045.3. NCBI lineage: Eukaryota > Metazoa > Chordata > Mammalia > Rodentia > Cricetidae > Cricetulus > Cricetulus griseus. Next base: position 109,229,807 of record NC_048598.1, on the reverse strand, counting down.
TTGATTCTATTAAGAAACGTATTTTTATTTATAAACTCAATCTCTCTTAAAAGCTACCCCATCATCTTTATTTACATTTACATATTGTATTTATTTTAATTTTATTTATTTAGGCAAATACCCACTTTCCTTATTAGAGGAGTCATGCTTTCTTTGCTATCTTTCCATCCCAACTGAATCATACCCCTGAATCATCTAAGTTAATATCAATCCACAGATGTCAGAATTTACATTATTATTTGCCTGTATTTTTATCAACATGAATAAGATCTGAGGCATTATTATAAAAAATCTTTCAACTGAAATGCTTTTAAATTTTCATAGAATTTTCCAGATGGATATTGTGAATGGAAACTTTGTAAAGCCACAATATGTTCAGACCTCAAAAATGATTTGGGTGGTTGTTTTTCTTCTTCCTCTCTACTTCAAATTGAAACTGAACTCTAAGTCATCTCAAATTGGAAAACCTTCCTCCAATTATTCTTTCCTCACTGGACCACAGTTCAGTTTTAAAGTAGTACTAAAGCATTATTTAAATGAATTGTGGAAGGCAGTAAGTAATTACTGAAAACTGTGGCATTAAACATTTATCAATACAACTTTGTACTATTGACTATGAAATAAACATTAGGTATATTTTATAGCTTCTCCTGAATTAAAAAAATATTGTACAAGAGTTTGCAGCCTAGAATACAGGACTTTACAAATGAAAAGTTCATAATGTGCCAAAACTGAGTTGCCAAATGATTGACCCATATCTCATATTGCAGAAGGAAAAGGCAACATTGTTTGTACAAGTGTGTTTCTTTCAATGTTTGACCTTGGTAGATAAACAGTGCAAGTTTGCCATTTGTAAACTAACTCTTGTTTTCAAATAACTATAGGATCAAGGCAGAAGTAAAGGAGGACCCAGAATTTAAGGAGACAGCAACACCATGAAATCAGAAACCACTATTTCCTGTAGCAATACAAAATTGTCCATTAGTATTTATCGGGATACAGCCAATGTAGTGATTTTTTTTTAATGTATCAACATTGATATATCAGAAAGCTGTTGACATATTTTGGGGGGGAGGCTGTGGTGATTGTTAAAAAAACTCTGAAGTAGATATTGGTTTAAAGTAATGTGATGTGTATGAATGTTACATTTTATAACAAAGGGTGACATTATAATTTACATAAGGTATCCTTTTGATAACTACATGTGCCATTGTCAAAAGAAAAGCTGGGAGCCAATCCTGTGGCTGCAGTCCTACAGTCTCAGTGCCTGGTGATTTTGGGGCCAGATCACAAATTCAAGGCCTGCTTAAACTAGAGAAGTTGTTCAAAGTCAGTCTGAAAAACTTAGTGAGACTCTGTTTCAAATTATGTATTTCTCCCCCTTTTAATATACAGCATAAGCTTTCTGGAAATCAAGACATGAAATGTAATTTTGATCATATATGACCATTATTACAAGTTAGTCTGTTTTCCAGTTAATGCTCTCAAATGAATAAGGTCATTTAAGGTAGTAAAATCAAAGGGGGAATGATGTGGATTTAGGAGGGAGTAGGGAAAGGATGATGCCAACTGCCAACAGGAATTTAAGATAGGCAAAATTGCCATGCCACTAATAACATTTTTCCAAACCTTATTTTTTCCTTCTGCATCTAATGAATAAAAAACAACCTGTCTATAAAATATGCAGAGGGACAATCACTATCCTCTTATTCTCTATCTTCTTCCATATCACTATTTCAATCTTTTAACTACTTTGGAACATTAAATGTGGTTCTCACCAGTCTTATATGACTCATTTAATAGGCAGAGATTGACAAAGGATGTTTCCCATAGTAATAAGCACAAGTGATGGAAGGAAAAAAAAAAAAACATGCTGTCTTTCCTGCTGACTCATAGTTCTTATGCTAATGTTCCTTGAGGATCCACTTGCAGCACTAGGATTCTATGGTCATTACTCAGTGGGGCACCTCTTACAGTCACTAAGATACTGCAAACAATGAAGCAACAAACATGGGGAGGGGTTGTTAGGAGATCATCCTAATACTTCTGCTTTCCACTCTTGATATAGCACCATGCTAGCCCATTGTGAAGGGGCTGTAAACTACAGTCAACTGTGTAAGAATTACCAATGAGATATTAGATATGTTAATTATTTAAAACAACTATGTGAGACTATGCTTTAACCTGGAGTCCATATCTGAGAGATATCAGCCATTTATTAGCCAGTTAACAAACTCATATCAGAAAGATTATACTACAAAGCCAGAAAAAATGGCATACTGAGTAAAGAATCTGGAAGTCATGTCTGAGAGGCTCAGTTTAGGTCTTGGAACACACAAGTTGTAAATAGAGAAACAACTTTTGCTGGGTGTATTCGGACATCTACATACATATAATCATGTGCCCATAAAGTACACTAACATAAAAATAAATAAACTGATAGATAGATAAAAGAAAGCTCATACCCCATCTTTAATATTATAAATTCTACCTTTATCATTATGTATGATGCAAACAGAAGATTCCCACCAGTACAATATGGTGTTTGTCATTTGGTTTAAGTGTAGAAAGAATATCTGATTACTGAAAATAAACGTAGTCAAGATGTGTTACGGATAAGATATTAGAGATATTTCTGTCTTTTCTATGAAGGTTTATGAAGAGCATTTAATGAACAACCCATATTTTATGTATGCAAATAATGCTTAAGACAGAACCTGTAGACACCTCTGTTCCTAGTTGTTCCATGCAAGTCAGGAAAGAACTGGAGTGGGCTCCTGCAAAATGGTGTCTGCTTATTTGTAACATACATTTAATAAATCTACATATGTACCCATGGTAGAACTTACTTTAAATCATACATTCAGTATCTCTGTAAAGCAATGTGATAGGGGAAGTAATTATGGCATCTGTCACTATAAGTTGAAGAATACTATACCATCTTTCACATGAACCATTCCAAAGGAGATCTTGTCCCATACATATAACTGGGTATCTAAACTTTTAAATTAAGTCGTAATAATTAACATTGTATATCTGGTTACTCAGCTTCAGAATTTTTACGATTAAAATTGAAAAAAATAGGAACACTGGGAAATATGTTTTAAAACTGAAATCAGTGTTAATTCAGTTGTTTTACTAATAATGAAAAATTACACTGACAAGTTTATATTTGAATTTGGTATTTCATTTACCTACATTTCACTTTAAAGACTTTTTGGAGATGGCATCTTCATCCTCTTATTTAATTGTAACATTAACTTGGGAACAATATAAATTTACAGTTGTCCTATTGTTTTCAGTGGGAAGTATCTCAGCACAGTTCATGTATTGTATTACTTGACCCCTAACTTGTGGCAGCTTTAAGAAGCAATAGACCATAAGAAGTGGATTCCAGAAGGAAGAAATTCTCCTAGTCTTTTTCCATCTCTATCTCTGGTTTCCATTCATGATAAGATATGTGGAGTCCCACCCACAGTATTCTGCAGGTTTGAAATCCCGCATGTCTTTCCTGACACAATGAACAATATGAATTAATGTATACACACACACACACACACACACACACACACACACACACACACATATATATATATATATATATATATATATATATATATATACATATATTATTTATGTACATATATTAATACATATACATGAAGACACAAATAATATACCATGTGCTTATAAATGTATACACAATTATTTAGAACTTTCCATAAAATAAATCTACCATTAGTGAGCAGATATCACTTTTAATAACAACCATATGAGAACACAGGGCAGAGAATAATATAATTTTATTATAAGTAGATTTGTCTTTCAGTGAGCGAAAGAGAGAAGGAGATTATCAGAGCCCTGTTAGGGACAGAGCTTATTAAGTAGGCCTGGAAAACAAAAGGGAAATAGAGTGTTCACCTTGATAGATATCACCATACCAAATTTCATTTCATCTCTGGCATCTGCAGGAAGGAACTAGGTACTATTAGAAAACCATCTGCATTAGGAAATGACCAGTTTGAAAGAAAAATACATTGCTAATGAGTACAAGTAATCATGAGTTTAGAGTGTTAGTGGTGGAAAAATGATTTATTTTCACCTTTCTGTTTGAGGGTTCAGAGAGCGGGGCGAGTTGGTTAATGACTTCTACTTTTAGGCTGTCCTCTAGTAGATGCCCATGCACTTCATCATCTCAGCATTTGACATGTCACTGTGTAGTAAAAACCCAAGCATTGCATAGGCACAAGCTGGATGTCTAGTCAAATTCTTTATGTTATTTTCACTTTTTGTTTTTTCAGACAAGGTTTCTCTGTATAGCTCTGGTTGTCTTGGAACTTGCTCTGTAATCCAGGCTGGCCTCTAATTCAGAGATCCTCTTGCTTCTGCATCCTGGGTGCTGGGATCAAAGTCTTATGCCACCACTACCCATTTTCTTCTTATGGTTTTTAAGCATAGGGCTTCTATGGACAACACTTTGGGGCAATTCAGAATCAAACCAACAACAAAGATTATCAACAGTATATCAATCCCATTTAAGTTAATTATCCCTTCATTGTTGTCTATTAAAATCATGCATTGAGTAATCATACAGATACTTAACACTCTACATTGTGATTGTGATTCCCATTTTCAATGTGGGAAAATTCTCTCTTTTTAAAAAGCTAATTCCTACATTTAAGGATTCCCAATAGACTTGTCATATCTGGTAACAATGTCAATGAAGTGTGAGGCATAGCACATCTGACCTGAGAACTATCATGTGGCTGTGCTCTCAGAGTATCAGCCTGAGGGGAGACACTGTAGGAAAAGCTCTAAACCCACAGGGAAGGAGAGAGAGTGGGGGATTATGAACTCAAAGTGGCTTTGTTTTTATTTGAGAATTTGTTCCTAAACATTGTACACCAATTGTAACATGAAAAAGGAAAACCCAGAGATTGATAATGGAGTACAAGCTGATGGTCAGAAAAGCAAAGCAGTAAACCAGTAGTTCTTCCCTCTACCTCAGGCTGAAAGGGCTGTCCTGTCCTTAATGTGATTGCAGAATAATTATCTGAGACTGACTTTGCTTTTCCCCCATCCCCTCTCTCCCTTTCTCTCTCTCTCTCTCTCTCTCTCTCTCTCTCTCTCTCTCTCTCTCTCTCTCTCTCTCTCTCTCGTGTGTGTGTGTGTGTGTGTGTGTGTGCATCCAACCATATCACTCCTGTCTCCATCTCCATCTCCCTTGTGCTGGGATTAAAGGCATATGATCCCAAGTGCTGAGATCACCTTTGTGTGAGCTGTTTCTTTTTAGGACTGCATCAATATCATGTAGATGGGTGTGCCCTTGAACTAAAAGAGATCCATCTGCTTGTCTCTTGAATCCAGGTGTTAAAGCTGCCTACTACTACCACCTGGCTATATGGCTTGCTAATATGGCTTCTGGAAATAAAATTGTGAATCACCATTGCCCGGCTCTATGGCTTGTGGCTAGCTTTGCATTTTTATCTCCATCGTTTTATTAAATCATAAACAATGTGAAAGTTTCTGTGTGGATATGAGTTCTTAAGTCTTTTGTGTGAATACCAAAGATGACGACTAACATATGGTATGAATATGCTTGATTTTGGAAGAAATTTCTAGTATCTTCCAAGGTATCAGTTTGCACTGTTTTTGCACTTAGTGAAAGTGTGTGTTGCTGTATAAATTTATCAGCATTTGGTCATGTCAGCATTCCAAGTTGTACTTATTATAATCTATATGTAGTAGTTTGTCACTGCATTAATTTGAATTTCCTGAATGACATATGAAAGGGTCATCTTTGCATATTCTTTTTTGCTATCTTTATATTTTTTGTTGAGCTACTAAGGCCTTCTTTAAAAACAAATGATTTTAGAAATTTGGATGTTTGTCTATACAATTTGTTGACTTTCAGTAATTCTTAAGGTCTAGTTTGTTCAAGAATATGAATCACATGACTAGTTAATTATTCATGCACATTGGGGACACTTTTTAGGTTGCTGGGGTAAAAGTAAAAAATTTTGTTTCTAAATAAATGTTGTTTTTTAAGCTTAATTATTTCAAGATTTTATAAACACTCTGTCAGACAACTCTTTCAAAAAATATAGATACTTTTTATCCTGTGTTTTAATTTGATTTTAAGTTTTTAAGTTGATTTTATATCTAAACCTCATTTCCATTCCCTCTTCTCCTATATTCCATCCCCTACCTCCACTTTGCCCCCACCAATCCACTTCTCCTCTATTTCTGTTCAGAAAAGGGCAGGCCTCCCATAGATTAAAAAAATACATGGCATATCAAGTTTCAGGAAGACTAAATATATTTCATTGTATTAAGGCTGGGCAAGGCAATCTAATATTTGGAATAGGATCTCAAAAGTCAGCAAAAGAGCTCCCACTGATAGGAGTTGAACAAGAAGACCAAGCTACAAAAATGTTCCATACATACTACAGAAGGGCAGTCATATAGGGTCCCTGGTTGTCAGTTCATAGTCTGTGAGATCCTATGACCCCAAGTTAGTTGATTCTGTGGGATTTCTTGGGATGTCCTTGACCCTTCTGGGCTCCTATAATTCTTACCTGCCCCCCTTCAGCAGGATTCTCTGAGCTCAGTCACATGTTTGGCTGTAGGTCACTGTATCTGGTTGAAGTTGCAGGGTGAAGCTTCTTTGATAATAATTGGACTAGACACCAATCTACAAGTACAGTAGAATATCATTAGTCGTCATTATATTGCCCTTTCCCCCCTCAGTCACATTTGTTTATACCCTAAGTTTCTGGTTCTTACAGCTTCTGGGTCCTGGCCCTCCAGGCATTGGCAGGGGTGCGCTCACTCTCATTGCGTGGGTCTGAGACTGGAACAGTTATTGTTTAGCTACTCCCTCAATCTCTGTGCTAACCTTACCCCAGAACTCATAGGCAGGACAGACTATAGGTTAGAGGTTATATGCCTGGGTTGGTGTCATCCCTCGATTGGAAGTCTGATCTCCACTCCCACCAATGCTACTCTGGAATTCAAAGATATGACATACTTCCTTACAGCACAAAATGCATTGTTATACAGTGTATATGTGTGTGTGGGTGTGTGTGTGGGGGTGCATTCACATCCATCCTGGGTCCTTTATGGAGGACAGAGAACAATTTATGGAATTTGTTCTTCCCATATGGGTCTCTAAGGCTGAACTCAGGTCTCTAGACTATGTAGCAAGTACTTTCTACCAATGAACCATCTTACCAACACAAATCTGGCAATATATGCCTTTACTAATTTTATGCTCTTACAGATTTACTTCACATAGGTTTCAATCACTCTGGACTTTGTTTTTTGTCTTCTCTCCACTGCTGACCTGATCATTCTGTGCTTCTCTATTATCAGAGTGCTGTTAATTTGGTCTCTCCTCCCTGGTTTACAAAGTTGGCTGCATGTACAGTGAGCATGAGTAGTTCTGGTTTCTGGGATAGCAGCAAATAATTATAAGCCATAAGGAAAATGTTCATTGTTTAGAATTATGCGTTCAGTTGAAAGAAAAACAAGGTCCTTTCTTTTAAGAATTCCGAAGCTGAAAGAAAGCTCTGGACCTTTACTGATGATGCTAGTGACCAGGAGGCCACTGGATCAGGATATCAAAGACAGTTGTGGTGTCCAAATGTTAGGTGAAGTCATTGATGAACAGGGATAATGCTGTCTGGGCATTTTGATACACATGGGGTTACTGTAAACTTTGAATGTCTTTTGTAACCCTAGTTGTAAGAATTCTATTTCCATGAAATCAGCTGTGAAGTTGGAATTGTTGAATGTACAGAGCCTGCATCTTGTCTGTGTTATTCTCACAGAAGTCCCAACTCTTTCACTAATCCTCCAACATTTGAGGAACCAGTTCCTCATAGAAGCAAAATTTTGTAGTACACATTTAGTGAGAAATGCATACTTACTGGGAATTTCTTTTGAGAAATCCACAAAAACAGCTGACCTGAACAGGAACAGATTGATAGCTGGGAAACCAGCATAGAACAACCCAGACCCCCTGACCTTGGGGCCTCTGCCAGTGGATCAGTATTTATCCATGGCATAAAATGTACTTTGGGAGACCCTTCCACATAGAGGGATATTCCCTCAACTTACACACATGGGGGGTGGGGCTAGGACCTGCTCCAATGATATGACAGACTTTGAAGATCCCCCATGGAAGCCCTCACCCTCCCTGGAGAGCAGAAGCTGGAAGGGATAGGGGGTTGGAAGGTGGCAGGGGAGAAGGGGAGGAAAAGGGAACTGGGACTGACATGTAAAACAAGCTTGTTTCTAATCTAAATGAAAAAGAACAGGAAAATATTTTATATTAAACGTCACAGTGAAGAAATGAATATGAATTCCCATTTGTCATCTCTGGATTTTCCACCTGTAGCTGGTGTTTCATCACCAGCTCTATTATCAAGAGACACTTTCCATACAGATGATATGTTTTCTCTCTTCTATGGTTTGGATCTCAGAACTGATGCCTTCGTACTGACTTCATACTGACTATTGCATCATCAATTTACATATATGCAAGTCATTATATATCCATGTTAACTCCCCAAGTAAATTTCCTTGAAGAATATCCAACTAATCTTTTTGTTATAAAGATTCACCCTTCTGACAACTCTATAGGAGACTGTCACATAAGCCAGTCTTTTCTATTGTTTTACAAATAACACACACATACACACACACACACACACACACACACACACACACACACACACACAGAGAGAGAGAGAGAGAGAGATCATCTCAAAAGAGGATGAAAACTGAAATAAGTACATAATTGCAAATTGTGCCTAGCCCATATTAATATAATAGAAGCATGATTAAAAAGACATCATATGTGGATATTTGTATGAAATTTTCAAAGAATGAAAATTATTCTTAAATCTTAAAAAGGATTATAGATACAGAAACTAATTTTATTCATTGATATATATATATATATATAGTTTATCAAAATAACATTTTGCTATAGACATTGCTATAATCTCACAAATTATGAATAAAAATAAAGCAAACTGTGGCCTCAAATAATATTTTAAACTGAAGTCTTTAAGGAGAATTATAGGTTCATTTTACCCTTCATTGGTAGATTTGACAAGACTCAAGTGCAGCTCCCTGACCTCACTTTGTACCCCACGAAAATGCCCAATCTCCCTCAAAATCTCTGTCCAGTTGCTTTTAGAGGCAGCATTCAGATGTTCTACTCTTACACTTGGTAAGTGTCAAAATTTACATAGGAACTTGAAGGAGCTGTCACTGAATGGCTCTGGGCATCTTGCCAGGTTGTGTAGTTGAATATTCAGTTGGGTTTGTATCTCATCATTACAGCTATGGCCTTCCATGGGGGGAACCAAAAGGGCCAGACAGCCATGAATTAATGAATCTCTGTGGGAAGTCTAAATAGAGACAAAAGTTTTCATCTATATTTGTTTAAGAATGTTGAAGTTGAGCCTGCTTTCCAAATGCCATGTCTAATTTAAGAGCAGACCTGCAGTGGTAATAGCCCGATATCGCCATGTCTCCACTGCCTGCTGAAGCTGATATCAGGAGACATCAAGCTGTGGAAGCAATTATATCAACATAATTGGAAAATATTTTTTCAGTGCCTTTCTGCCTTAATTAAAGCTCATTTTACATTTTGGGGAAGGAAATGTTTTCACAAAACTTGAGGGTATATTCAAATTTCTTTCAGAAAATAAAGCCAAAATAATATACACAAAGGAAGACCCAAGCCATTGTAGATTAAGGATAAAGAGAATCAAATGGAAATTTTCTTCTTCCTCCTCTTCTTTTTAAATCAAGAGGTAAAAGTTAGAATTCTATTTCTGGCTTTCTCTGGCTTTATGACCAGGGGTCTGTAATTCCATTATCTTTAGGTCTAGATTTTATTTCTTATGTAATTTTCCATGAAGAATATATAGTCATGAATAGCAGAGTGAGGAATGAACTATGTTCATGAAAAAAATCTTGAGAAATACAAGGAGGTGAGTTCTTTGTCATTATGAATAAATGAGAAAATAATGAACAGACAGAGTAGACTAAGGTTTGAGGAGGAGACAAGAAAGTGGATAGGAGTCAGCAAAATGACACAAAACAGAACTTGTGTGGTTGTCTAGATATGTAGCAGCAGGTGATGAGATATTTAAGTTTTAGTTGTTGAACAATACTTACATTTTAAAGTTGCTGTCTGATTTAAATATGACACTTGCATTGTCGTTGACTGTTAATGATACCTTCCACATACATGTGTGTGTGGTCATGTGAATGTCTTATGTTAGTGGTGACAATGGGGAATATGAGGAGGAGGAGCACTTAACTCATTTTTAAAATAAATTTTATTTAAATTACAAACAATCTTATTTTACATATTGATCCCAGTTCCCTCTCTCTCCCATTCTCCCATGCCTCCAACAGACCCCCTATCCCACCATCCCTCATCCACTCCCCAAGGAGAGTGAAGCCTCCAATGAGAGACGTTCAAATTATGACATGATTTGTGCCAGGACCTAGACCCTCCTTCATGTATCCAGGCCTATAGAGCATCCCTCCATAGGGAATGGGCTCCCAAAGCCCATTTGTGCACCATGGATACATACTGGTTCCATTGCCATAGGCCCCCTAGAGTGCCCAAGCCTCCCAACTGACACCCGCGTTCAGGGGGTCTGCTTCGGTCCTATGCAGTTTATTCAACTGTCAGACTGTGGTCCAAGTGCTCCCACTTGCTCAGGTCAGTTGTTTCTGTGGGTTTCTCCAGCATGGTCTTGACCCCTTTAGTCATCACTCTTTCCTCTCTACGACTGGATTCCGGGAGTTCAGCTCAGTGCTTGGCTTAGCTCAGTTTTATCACTGGTTTAATTCACCCTACAACAGGTCACTGTTGAAAGTAGGATATTTGCCAAAGAGTCATCATGAAAACTTTATCTCATGGGAAAATCAAATATCTTAGGGAGATTCCATTTCAAACTGCTCATGATGTGTGTGTGTGGGGGCAGTTTGGTGATAAGATCAGTTGGGTTTGCAATTCTATCTGATTGCTGATATACAATAAACCCTTCTCAGACTAGCATATGCACATCCATAATGATTTTTGGAAAATATTAAGATTGTTAAGCTAGTAAAAGTAGTTCAAGCCGGGCATTGGTGGCACACACCTTTAATCTCAGCACTCGGCAGTCAGTGGCAGGCAGAATTCTATAAGTTTGAGGCCAGCCTGGTCTCCAGAGCTAGTGCCAGGATAGGCTCCAAAAGCTACACAAAGAAACCCTGTCTCAAAAAACAAAAAAAAAAATAAGTAGTTCAGAACAATAACACAATATTCATATTTCCAAACTCCTTATAACACTGACCTGGCTGCTTTCCTTATTCCTCACAGCAGGGTTTTCCTCACAATCTCCTGCATCATGTATCATTGGATATATAATATATATATATATATATATATATATATATATAATATATCTTGCCTAGTTTTATGTTCCCTTAGTTTTATGATTAGTTTTTTTTCTTTCTTAGTTTTATGTCAGATGAGTATTTGGTAACTACAAAAAACATTTGTTGTGTGGGTAGGCTAGTTTGTTTCTTAGTGTTAAATAGGCATAGAGCAGTGTGTTTTCCTTTATATGTGGGGAAAATGAACACCGGAGAACTAGGCTTAAAGAAGCATAGCTAATGAGTGACAGTCATTAACTAGACTTGAGTCTCCAGTACATTAAGAATCTTTGTCACTGTACTTTTTAGCTGAAAGTTTTTTTTCCAATCACAAAAGTCAAAAAGTAATAGAACTTAAAATTTCCAAGATAATTACCTTACTTTCAGGGAAAATTAGACAATTACCTTGTTCTAATGGTTATTATTCTAAAATGAGATTGGAATCTTAATGATAGATTTCATAAATTTGGATCTTTTGGTGCTAGATTCATTCTTCATTCCTCAAAATTAAATAGCATCATTTTTAATTTGCTATGCTATTTTTAGCTGAAAAGAAAAGAATGCTCTTCTGTAGGACGAGTGAATACATGACCTTGAGATGGAATGGAGGATACTGAAGTCCTACCCCTATGTCCTTTTCCTAGATTATTAGTTACTGATTGCCTTCACTTTGCCTTTAAGCTTAGTCACATTTTCTGACAGCAGAAGGCAGGTGCAGAGATAATTCCTGGGATCCCAAAAGTAGAGTAGAAATCACGGTCACCTATCACAAACTTTCTTTATTACATTTATATAACCTAATTCTCAAACTCAAATCTTACCTACAATAATAGTTTCAAAATCATTTACACACTTTACCCTTTTATTGTTTCTTGCTATTCACTCAGTGTGGGATTTAATTGTAGTGTTTCAATATATTTCATACCCTGATTTTAGATATTTACTGTAATACTGGAGGAAACATAAGGGTAGTGCTTGGTTCATGTACTGACTTTGTGAAGCCCATTCCCTATGAAGGGACCCATTCCTCAGCCTAGATACAGCCTAGACAATGGGGGAGGGCCTCTGTCCTGCCCCAAATTATGTGACAGTCATTTATGATTCCCCATGGAAGGCCTCATCCTTTCCGCGGAATGGGATGGGGCCTCGATGGGGAGATGGTGGGGGAACAGGGAGGACTGGAGGGAGAGGGAACTGAGATTGTTATGTAAAAAAGAACAGAGGTTGGTATTGCACTAATTTCCTATTTTTAGTGTGAAGATGTGCAGAGGGAAAAAGTTGCTTACTTGGAGATGTTGTCATTGCTGCAGCTTCATTCTGTCTTTTTAGTATATAGTATGTGGGTGTCAGAGTGATGGTGATGCTTTTTGATATCTTCTGAGAACTTCAGGTTGGGAAGAATGATGAAGAGATGAGAGAGGCAGAGAGACAGAGGGAGGGAAGGAGGAAGAGAGAGAGAGAGAGAGAGAGAGAGAGAGAGAGAGAGAGAGAGTTTATGGGAATAATGTCTTTTTAATCAAATGTCTGTCAAATAAAAGGCCAACCTCAGGTAAACAACGCTAGTTCAAAAGTTTGGAGGCAGATTGTAAAATGTAATAAAGACAAATTCCTATTTCTATAGTGACTTTAAATTGGCACCAAAATCCCAGAGTCTTACATTCTACAAGGACATCACAGGTCACCTGGAGCAATCCTATATTCAAGGCTGATTTTCATGAAAAAATGTATTGACTCAGTCTTACTTAGAAAATCATCGGCAATTTCCAGAAGCCACAGGCTGGCTGAGATTGAAGTCGACATAGAGTGGCTTTGCATTTGATGCAGATCTCTTAAATGGCACCACCTACCAGGTAAAGTGGCTCTCTGGTTAGAATATTCCATAGGCCAGGATGTGGGTGAGTGAAGAGAACAACAGAATATTTAGGAGTTTCCTGTCTGGAGCTCTTTCCCCTAGGTATCTGATACTAGACTATAATAGTAACTGAGAGTAGCAATGTTCTGAGGGTGAAATTAATGGCTAGAAATAAAGTACTGAAGGGAGATTATCAACAATCTCTTTGGTGAAGCAGTAACACTGTAGGTGATAGAAGTGGTTAAGCTGAATTGTCATTTTGCTGCATTACAAAGCAAAGAACACTAGACATAAGGACTAGTGGTCACAAAGGTGGTTCCCCAACACTATGACTGGATGCAGGAAGCTACTGACAGGTTCAAATTACCTCAGCAAGGTGGAGGCATTTGTCCATTTCATTTGGAACATAGCCCTACTTATCTGGGTAAAGCCTACTGGTAAGGACTTCAACAGTCAGGAAAGTGAGACAAAAAATGGTGTCTTTTAATTTAATACTCCCACAAATTACACAGTTTTGAAAAACAGAACTATGAGGAAAAAATCAAATCACTGAACTCATCCACCCCATTGTTGAAGAATGATTACATTAGAATATGCATGATGGCCTTTTCAAACTGCTCTGAAAATTGATCTGACTGAAAACAACTTTGCATGTGCTCTATTTTATTCATAGTTCTGACATATTTTAAATGATGTAGGAAAGCACATTTTTTTTTAAAATCTCTTAGGGAGACAAAAATCTATGGTATAGAAATTCGGTGATAACAGAATTAATTTGATACAAATAGTGTTATACTAGCTTTTTGATCCTAAATTATATATTTTTCATTATTCTTTCAAGATGTCCCAAAATAATTAGCATAATGTGGTAAAAATGTACCAGAATTTTAATCAGATTACACACAGGGACTTCTTTAACTCCTATTGATTGTATTGATTTTGCAAAATTCTGAAAGAAATAATTTTAATTTTTCAAGTTAGATAATATGCTTTCACATATAAGTACATACATAAATGCTTCAACAACAGCTTAACTTTACATTGCTATAAGAAACCAATGCAACAGTAAGACACAACACACACACACACATACAGAGAGAGAGAGAGAGAGAGAGAGAGAGAGAGAGAGAGAGAGAGGAGAGAGAGAGAATAGATAAAGGTCAAAATGTGGGGCTTAATTAGTAGAGTCCGTCCCTAGGACACACTAATCCTTTGAGCCTCAGCAATAGCTAAAAGAACATAATAGTGCACACAATCTTCCTATTGCATGGGAGGTAGAGACAGGAGTATTGAAAGTTCTAGGTCATCATTGGCTTTATGGTGAGTTTAAGGACAGGCTAGGTTACAGAAAGCCTAGTAGAAAGGAGAAGTGTTCTTATATTAACATACCTAAATTATAATTTTTTATTATCATAGCCCTGACTGTTGAAGTCAATGGTTTCTTGGCATTAAAGCCAATTTTGTTGGGATTCCAGAGTATACTGAGGACCACCTGAAACATCCAGCTTCATGAACTGAGCAACTACTACATTCTTGAAACTTTTATGTGTAGATAGTCTCATGGAATACCTAGACTACAGCCTGAAAGACATTCTAATAAATTCCCCTCATATATATATATATATATATATATATATATATATATATATGAATACACATTATCTATCTATCTATCTATCATCTAGTGGATACACACACACACACACACACACACACACACACACTCACACACACTCATTCTATAAGTCTGTTCCTCTAGAGAATCCCTGACTAATACAATCAGGCATACATGCTGATTTTTCTTGTTTTGTCTTTAATATGGATATTCAGGATTCAAACCCAGGTTTTTGTTTTCGTTTTTTATTTGCACTGCAAACACTCTTACACACTGAGATAGTTCTCCAACACACTATTTCAGTTTTAATTTCCTGAAATGCTCAGACACTTAAGCGTATCAAACCATAAAGGATAGAAATATAGAGGATGAAAAACTGGACAGGGAGATGACTTATATGGCAAATGGTTCATAAATAAATAGAGATGTAATTAGATTCATGGGCTATATTCAGTAGTTACTTTTCTACATCTTTAAACATAAGTTTCAAAAAGGGTTTTTGCTGCCTAAAAGGAATTTATTGAATAATTTATAGTACTTTCTTCATTAGCAAACACTACTGCCATTATGAATTAAATTAGGATTGTTTAGGAAAAAAAGATATTTTCCCACTTTGAGCTAATATTCCTTACATTCCTTTAAAATTTATGAGAAATATTAGTCAGTAATGCGTTTTATGATAATTGTCATACTTATCACCTATATTTAGGATATTAACTCTTTTTGTTGTAGTGAGGAGAAACACTCCAATTTGGATAATGACAGCCTTTTCAAGAACTGACCAAATACTAAGGAAAGAAACCTCATATAATTTTGATGATGGGAGCCTTTGGCTTTCCACCAGCTACACCTATGCCTAATTTGTATACATATGAGCTACACATGTGGCAAATTTGGTTATCGACCATGTGCCCATGATCCCATTTAGCTAATGTGTCTCAGAGTTTTGTTCTACTTCATAAATATACTGTTTTCACACAAACTTATTTCTATTTTTGAAGGAGTGATATTGGTCCCAAAGAAATATATATATATATATATATATATATATATATATATATATATAAAGCAAGAACATTCTAAGGACCCACTATTTATGTTATAAATGAAAATTATAAAATGGAATTATAAAAATGAGTACAAATTGTGCATATTCTCAGAAAGCTCTATACACTGAGAAGTACACAGTCAAATGTGACAGTAGTGAAGCTTGACTTTGGTACACAGTATTTACTAATACAATATTTGAGACATAAGTTAAGAATTGATACATCCGGGGACAAATTAATGTAGCTGCACAGAAAAATATGATTTATTCAAATTTATTTCCTGAATTGTCAGGAAAAAATCATATGTTGCTTGTTCACAAAGTTATAGACAGAAGGGAACCATAATGGATAACATTTTTTTTCATTATTCCCTTGAGAATACTTCCAGAGTGCAGAGAATTATTTCAGATGAGAGCTGGAAGCATTCGTTATATAGACTAGGAAAGTGGCCACCCTGTGAAGGAAACCTACACAAACACCATGATGTCTCTTCTTTTAACTCCACTCCCTCCAAGCAACATCAGTGTTCAGTGTTAGAAATGCAGCTTGAAACAGGCAAGAAAAGTATACAGGTCTGCTTTTGGGAACACAAAGAGGACTGGAGTGAATAAAGGACAGATCAGAAAGCACACAAGCACTTTGATCAAAACTCAAACTAAAAAAACCAGACTGCTTAGTTTCAAACACTAGCTTTGCCACATGTGCTATAGTCTTAGCCCAGTTACTTAAGTGTTGGTTGCAGTAATTTATTTTTCTTTATAATGGTGAGTAATACCAGTGCTTCCTAATTGAATTTCTCCCAATAAACATTTTTTAAATTTTAGATCGGTTTTAGATTTACAGAAAACCTGGGATGATTATGACAAGTTACCCTGTGCCTGGTATCCAGTTCCCTTTTGGCTAACACTGTACACGACTGTGGTTCATTTGTCATAATTAATGAAGCAATATTTGTACATTAAACCGAAACCCATGCTTTAATCGCATTTCTTTAGATTTTAGCTATTTGGGGTTTTATGTTTGTTTCTTTTGTTTTCCTCCTGGATCTCATCAATATACACATTACATTTAACTGCCAAACCTCCTTGGCTTTGTTTGCTCTGTAGCAGGCTGAGATAAATTCTTCCTTCTTCATCTCAATGATCCTTGTAGTTTGGGGAAGAACTGATCAAGTTACAGTGATGAACATGAGTCAAGGTGGCCCTTGAGGTTTCAAAACTGAGATTTACTTTTTACATTTGTGTACTCAACTTCTATCATGTGAATGTCTGTACTATTAGCTTTGTGAGTTGCTTGTAAAGCATGACATTTCCCATATGAGTGTTGTCGTTTATGTATAAAATATAGTTGGTTGTATTTTTTCTTATATGTTTGAGTTTGCATTTCAAGCAATATATGAAATTGCAATGAGTAAGAACAGCTTTCTTTTCTCAATACTGGCTAGAATGTTTCTACTCTCACAGCATCCAATACAATGTTAGCTTTTTATTTTAAAAAAGTTGATTTAAAGGAACATTACTCTATTTCTTTTTTGCTAAGTTTTAAAGCAAAGAAATCTTATATTTATCTATGTAGTTTGATAAAAAGATGTGTTTTTTCTTGGTGGATTACAATAATATACTATTGAGTATATAATATCATTATATCATTTTCCTTGTCATTCCTCTCCCTACACACTTCAAATTATGCCTTTTTGATGTCTTTCAAATTCATGTCCTGTTCTTTCATTAACTCTTATTATATACACATGTGTTTATATTTGTATGTATTCATAAATACTTAAATACAGCCTGATAGGTCTAAGCAACAAAACATATATGTGTATGTTTCCAGGGCTGACCATTTTGTGTTATAATACCAAGAGATGTGCTCTTCCCTAAGGAATACTATTTATCTCTATCTCTGTGTTCCTTAGTTACCAGCAATTCTTAGTGTGGGCCTGAGACCTCCTGAGATTTATGTTGTCTCTATTAGCAAGTCTATTGAATTCATCCTTGTTCAACACATTTCTAGACAGTCATGTTCATGAAAGTCTATGGATATTGATTCTGACAGTCCTAGGAAGTATAATAGAACTGAAAACTTATTGGTCCTCTGGCTTATAAGGTCTTTCTTCTCATCTTCTGCTATATTCCCTGGGCCTTTAATTAAGAAGTGTATTGTAATATATCAGTTGGAACTGCACTCAACAACCCTTCATCCAGCTGCTCTTCTTCCTAGTATCCTATGTGTCTGGAAATCCTGCCTAGCTATTGGCCGTTCAACTTTTTATTAAACAAGTCACAGTAACATAACTTTACACAGTGTAATTAAATATTTTGTAAGAGGAAACATAATTTTCCTTCAATTGATAAATGCATAAAATAGTTTTGAAAATAAAACAGGTTTTCATACTTGGAATAAATTCTCCATACCTTTGATATCATCATACTTTGTACCTTAAAATAGTAATTAGTTGAAGAGCTTTGCATCCATTCTTGAAGGAAATTGGTCAGTTGTTTCCTTTTACAGTTCCTGTATGATTTGGACATGGGGTGACTCTGATATCGTATATGAAGCGGTAAGTTTAGTCTTTACTCTCTGGGAAACATTTTTTCAGTATTCAAAAGCTAGAAAAGTTTCTTTCCTAATTATTTGGCAGAATTCATGATTAAAGTGATCTAGTTCTTGTTACCTTCTTGTGGATGTATACAAGATCAATTCTATTTATTTAAAATACATAGGCCCACATATATTACTTACTATTCTGACATTGATTCTGAAAGTGATGCAACCCAAAGTATCTGATCACCTAATCTGATTTACCAAGGTAGTTAGCATAAGCTTTGCTCAGAGTTATCTCTTTTTGAAATATTTTCAATGCAAATAGAGGTAATAAAATGACTCATTTCTGCTGATGGTCATTTTGGCCTTTTCCTCTGATAGCTTGTCTGGTATTGCATCAACTTTACTAATTTTCACTGAAACCCATCTGTTGACTTATTTGATGTTCTATATTATTTCCCTGCTTTGATTTTATTTTCTTCTTGCCTCCATCTGCATGAGCAATTTGTTTTACTTTTTGATTTTGGCATCTATTATTCTCCCTATAGTTTCATGAGGTAAGTTGTTGATTCTAAATTTCACTCCACTTTGAGTAAAAATTCAAAGCTATAAATCTCTAGAGTGTTTTCACTGCATTCAGTTCAAATTGACAAGTTGGAATCTTATTTCCTTGACTAAAACTATTTCAACATTCTGCATAGGGTGTTTCTTTGATCCTCTTGGTTTTGATATGTTATTAATCTTCAAATACTTTCTAAGGTTTCGGCTATTCTTCTGATTTTTATTTCTATCTTTAATTCTACTGTGATCTGAAGTAACAATCCCTACATGTACACCTTGTAAAGTTCACCTAATGGATCACAAGAGCTTGAAACAAATTATATTCTTCTGGTTATTTTATAAATGTCTGATAAAACTTATTTAAAGTATTGTCCAGATGTTTCCCTCTTTACTTATTTATCAATTAATTCCCAAGAACAACTGAAGTATCAAACCTTTCTATGGAAGTTTATATTCTTCCGAATTTTATGAGATTAATCCTCTTTTAATTTTATACATTCTGCTTAAGGGTTGTTATGCCTTCTTTCATTTAATCTCTTCATCAGTATACATTATCACACTTTAGCCCAGCTGTTCTTTTTTGCTGTGATTTCCTCTTTGAAATTAACTTTTTCTTTGGTTTATAGTACATTTTCCATGTAATACATATAGACAGATTGTACTTATTTATCTACTTGTGCAA
Organism: Cricetulus griseus; assembly: GCF_003668045.3. Lineage (NCBI taxonomy): Eukaryota > Metazoa > Chordata > Mammalia > Rodentia > Cricetidae > Cricetulus > Cricetulus griseus. The sequence goes on along the minus strand of NC_048598.1, from coordinate 109,210,050 downwards.
TCACCTGTAATCAATATTTATAGAAAACTCTCATTTAAAGTGAGTCATCTCAATGCTAAGCTAAAATACATATGGCTATTTTTTACTTTTTATTTTTAATGTTGTTGATTATTTTTCTAATGACCCTTATTCTGGATTTAGTGAAATGTTTATATGCTCTCATATTTCCTCTTAAAGTGTATGAATTGTACTTGCAAATTTTAATATCATTGAGTTTACAATGTATATTTAAAGAAAGCTTAAATCCATTTTCAAATAATAGTTATTTTCAAGGGGTCTGGAACAGTCCTATGCTGATTTCCCAGCTATCAGTCTTGGGTACCTTGTTCAGGTCAGCTGTTTCTGTGGGTTTCTCCAGCCTGGTCTTGACCCTTTTTCACATCACTGCTCCCTCTCTGCAAATGGATTCTAGAGTTCAGCTCAATGCTTAGCTGTGGGTGTTTGCTTCTGCTTCCATCATCTACTGGATGAAGGATCTAGGATGGCATATAAAGGTAGCCTTAGATTGTTAGTTGGGGTCGGCCTTGTAGATCTCTGGATATTTCCCTAGTGCCAGAATTCTCTTTAAAACTATAATGGCTCCCTCTAGATGGTATCCCTTTTCTTGCTCTCCTCCACCTGTTTTGTTTCTTAAAGAGAGAATATATATCCTCCATATATGCAAAGCATTTGCAATGGAAGCCCACAAGCAACTGTTGGCGAAGTCTGTTTTGCTTTATGATGAGTTACTTCACAGTTGCCAATTTACCAATAAACATGATATTCATAATTATGGTATCATGTGGTTCAATATTTGTCACAGTTACATGCACAGAGAAAAGCTTACCTATAACTGCAAAAGCTTCTCTTTGCTCCTGTCCTCAGTGGCATTAGCTACCTTTCTAGTAACTCTGTAGAGTGCTTTTTTAAGTTATCTGTAAACATGATATTTGATTTCTCTAGTGTGCAAGCATTCCAATTAGGAACTGTATCTGAGTTCTGTCCCCGTGTGGTGGGATCAAAGGTATTCACCACCACTACCTTGTTCATTGCAAGTCTATAATTTAGAAAATAGGTAACATAGAAATCCAGCCAATATTCTCTGCTAAATTTAAAGGCATGGGCTCTCACTGCCCTGCTCAAAAACTTTATCTTAGCTCCAAATCACTCCCATTCTTAGAAATTGATGAAACAAATTTTAACCATAGTAGTATTTTGAATTTACTTAAAACATTTAAGTCTCTTAATTGTGTTTTAATATAAAACAACAAAAACATTCTTTTTATTTATGAAGAAAACTCAAAAGTGAATGTCCACAATTGTGTGGTAGATGTGGCAATCAACACTCTGAAATTCTAACATGGAATTAAAACATATCGTTTAAGAAGACCTGTTTTTCATTTCATTCCAGTTATGTAAATATGCCTTTGGCAAATTATCATTTAAAAATATTATTTTTTATTTTTTATGCCTGATCAAATGACAGGCATTTGTTAGTCCTTATATGCATGCTTGTACTGAATGACAAAGCTGTCTGTCTCATGAAATATTGCCACTCCTTATTCAGGAGATTTCTTTTGTTTGAATCTAGGATTTACCAATCTTGATGGTATCAACGGCATTTCTTCTTTTGTGGAAACAAAAGCATAACTTCTTCCCCAACATAACACATATCTTAGTTTCCATTCTGAGGTCAACACATCTTTAAATATATAGGCTGATTTAATTCAGCTGTTTTTTTCTACTACCAAATGTCTCTCCACAACTATTGTTAGTTTCTCATTTGCATTAAAAAATTTAAAGTTAATAAAGCATTGTATAATCTACCTCTGGGGCACATCAGTACCCCTTTCTGTTAATTAAACATATCTTATATTGTGTGATTAGTACTTCCTATAACTGCTTGTCCTGTAGGATTGTCTGCTATATTATACTGTTTTATGCTTTAACATGAAAAAATATGTTTCATTTTACTAAAGACATATGCTAGAGCTTTTTCAATCTTAATTTGTACAGGTATCCTCATAATAGCCATAATTTCTAATAAATGTGTAATTACAAAATCAGCCTTTACAGAGCTGAAAGAAGTAGCCCATTGAAATATCGAATATATATCTATGTTACAGTGTACATATTTAATTTCGAAACTCTACAAAATGAAACACATCCACGTCCCAATTTTTTTTCCTTAGGCACATTTTGAGTAACTTCCTAAAGTAATGCAGTGTGGTAACGCAAAGAACAAATAGGACATTTCCTTAAAATTTCCTTGATATGATGCAAAAAAAAAAATCTTTCTTCAGTACTTTGCTCTGTTTCTTATGAAATTCTGAGGCTTCCTGTTGTATGCTATTTTTACCCTTTACATTTTTGATCCGTCCAAAGCATTTGTTAAGGCTATTTTCAGAGAAATGTAATTTATCCTAATGGCAATAAAATAAAGGAAGTGTTTGTGGTTGGTGTTGATTATTTTGGGCTTCTGGAAATCAACTCTAGCAACATGTGAAAAGTAGTTTCATTTCTTCTAATGAGCCTTTTTTTTTGCACATTTTTAATTTGAATTAGAAACAAGATTGTTTTACATGCCAGTCCCAGTTCTTTCTCCCTCCCCTCCTTCCCTAAAACCCCCTCCAACTAAAACCCTACCTATCACATATCCTTTCTGCTCCCCTGGGAGGGTGAGGTTTTCCATAGGAGGTCATCAGAGTCTATCATATCCTTTGGGATAGGGCCTAGGTGCTCCCCCATGTGTCTTGGCTCAGGGATTATCCCTCTATGTGGAATTGGCACCAAAAGTCCACACCTATGCTAGGGTTAAGTACTGATCTTCTATAGGAGGTCCCATATATTTCTGAGGTCTCCTCACTGAAACCCATTTTCCAGGGCTCTATATCACTCCCATGCTGGTTCCCCAGCTATCAATCTGGGGACAAAGAGCTCCCCATTGTTCAGTTCAGCTGTTTCTGTTGGTTTCACCAGGCCTGGTCTGGACCCCTTTGCTCATCACTCAGCCTTCTCTGCAACTGGATTCAAGTTCAGTTCAGTGATTAGTTGTGGGTGGCTGCTTCTACTTCCACCAGCTGCTGGATGTGGGCTATAAGGTGGCATTTAAGTCAGTCATCAATCTCATCATCAGGGGAGGGAATTTAAGGTAGCCTCTCCTCTGTTGCTTGGATCGTTAGTTGGTGTCACCTTTGTAGATCTCCAGGCATTCCTCTAGTGCCTAATTTCTCTGTAACCCTAAAATGTCTCCCTCTATTATGGTATCTCCTTTCTTGTTTTCTTCTATTCTTCCCCCAACTCAACCATTCTGCTCCCTCATGTCCCTCTCACCCCTGCTCTTCTCCCCTTCTCATTCTCCTAGCTCCCTTCCCCTCCTTCCATGCTCCCAATTTGCTCAGGAGATCTTGTCTTTTTCCCCTTTTCCAGGGGACCATGTATGACTCTCTTAGGGTCCTCCTTGTTTACTAGCGTCTCTGGTAGTGTGGATTGTAGGCTGGTAATCCTTTACTCTATGTCTAAAATCCACATATGAGTGAGTACATACTATGTTTGTCTTTTTGTGATTGGGTTACCTCGCTCACTTTTGAGGGCCTGCTACCCAGCTCCCAAATATTCACACATTGAGACTTATTTTTCTTATGAATCCCCAGCCTTAGCATGGCTTGTTTCTTGGCAACTTTTCTTAACTTAAATTCCCCTGTGTATCTTTTGCCTCTGGTACATTATCTTCCTCTATTCTATATACATTTCTTTATTTCTTACTCTATGGCTTTGCTGTATATCTGGTACCTAGTGTCTTCTCTCCTTTTCTAATTTCTTAATCTGTCCTTAGAGATTTCTCTTCCTATTTTTTCTCTATGTCACCAGACCCTCCTATCATTTCTCCTGCCTTGCTCTTGGAATTCAGATCTTTGTCCAACCAGTTGCTCTAGATAGGCTAAGGAACATTGACTCCCAGGGTTAAACAAATGCAACATAACAAGAGAACGCATCACACATTTGCATCCTTTAAAAAAATTCCACAGCATAAACAAATGTAGAACACCTTGAAATAATATTTTACATCAGCTTCTAGCACATTTCCTATTAATAGCTGATCAATTTTATCATTCTTTGTGCTAGAGGTCCTGGAAGACCCACATGGGATCTGATATGCATTAAATATGATGATTTATATTTCTGATTACCTCTTGTAATTGAATAAATAGTAAAGTTAATTCTCAGTCATCAAGAATAAGTTCAGTAGGTTCAATATGTAAAACAATTCTTTGGACAACTCTTTGAGTTAATTTGGGGTCCATAACTATACTAAGAGATTCAGCTGGGCGTTGGTGGTGCATGCCTTTAATCCCAGCACTTGGGAGGCAGAGGCAGGATGATCTCTGTGAGTTTGTGACAAGCCTGGTCTACAAGAGCTAGTTCCAGAACAACCTCCAGAGCCACAGAGAAACCCTGTCTTGAAAAATCAAATTAAAAAAAAAAGAGAGAGATTCTGGGAAATCTAATAATGCCATAGGAATTGTGTACAGTTCTGATTTTGAACTCAATCATTAAGGTTTTGAGCCAATATATTATTTTTCCTGATTCATAACATTCCTCTCCTGACTTCATTGTATCAGTATACAATTAAGGGGTTCCAGAAATTAGTGACCATTTTAGTATATGAGGGAGAATCCAATTAGTTTATTTTTAATAAACTGAAGTCTCTTATATTGGGGAAATCTCTTGAAAATGTATCCCCCCAAAATTACTGCAAGTTCTTTAACAATGTTAATTTTCTGTCCACAATTGGCAATTTGAGAATTAGTAAAAGATACCACAATTTCTCCTAGATATATTTCTTATAATAGACAAAGTCTCTTTTTCTTTCTAAATCAATTCAGAAACATTTTCTACAGACCCCTTAACTTTTGAACTCTGTGTATGTTCTAAAATATCCATTCTAAGGTATTTTATTCTCTGTATATAAAAATTCATGCAGGAGAATAAACAGAAGACAAAATAATTAAACATCAATCATGCTTTGGCTATAAGCAATTCACATGTTCATCTTGTAAGTTCTTCTCTACCAGAAACAATTCTCTCTAAGTCTCAGATGACAATTTTCTTAGATTATTTAAGTCCTTTTCACCTTGTAAGGTTTGAAATAAATTACTTAATTCTTGAGTAGTTATCCAGTTGTGGGCTATAGCCAGTTAAAATCTCCCAGAAATTTTGGAAAATCATCAGGCGTTTGTAATTAATCTCTCCTGATTTGTACTTTCTGTGGATGAATATTTTTGTAAACTTATCTTATACTCTAGATAATTAATGGAATATCTTTGTATTTTTAGAAGCAACTTATAATCACCAACAAGGCAGGTTTTTTAACTTCTTCAGTTTTTCTAATGCATCTTTATCTGAGTCAGCCATTAAGATATCATCCATATAATCATGAACTTTAGATAGAGAAAATGGTTTATGAATTATTATTTATAATTCTGTTGTACAAAATATTGACAAAATGTAGGGCTATTTATCCTTCCTTGTGGAAGAATTTTCCAGTGATATCTTTTAACAGCTTGAGCATTATTTTAAGTAGGCGCTATGAAGGAAATTTTTTCTTTATCCCATTTAAAGCAGCTGACAAAAAATACTTGTTTTATGGTCTCTCCTTAATTTTTTGTTTATTTTAGTGAAGCTATTTTCTCCTTGATTATATCCAGAGTAATGTTGTTTTTAACAACAGCTAGTAAATCTTTTAATTGCTCTGTGGATGTGTTTCTCTGATGATAACAGGGAATTGTTGAATCAAATTTGATAGTGGAGCCTGTGAGAGAAGCCACTTAGGGTATTTTTTGATTGCAAAGGGATACCTTTCCTGTCCCTTTTTGATCTGCCTTCATTAGTCCAATGCTATGCTACACTTTCTACATATTGCAGAAAGCTGAGACCTTTTTAAAAATGTCTCTACAAAAAAAAAAAAACTGTTTCTAGGAATTTAAAATAACTTTTCAAATAACCTTACTTATTATAATACAAACATCTGACATTTTAATGTTTTTCTATTTTTTATTTAAAGTAGAAACAAGCTTCTTTTAAATGTCAATCCCAATTCCCTCTCCTTCCCTCCTCCCCAGGTCCCCACCAACCCTCTATCCCAACCCATTTCTGCATCCCAGGGAGGATATGGCCTTCCATGGGGGACCTTCAAAGTCTGTCATATTATTTGGAGCAGGGCCTAGAACATCCCCCATGTGTCTAGCCTGAGAGAGTATCCCTCTATGTGGAGAGGGCTCCCAAAGTCCATTTGTGTATTGGGAGTAAATACTGATTCACTACCAGTGGCCCCATAGATTGGGTAGACCTCCAAGCTGACCTCCTCCTTCAGGGGGTCTGGATCAGTCCTATGCTGGTTCCCCAGGGATCAATCTGGGGTCCATGAGCAACATCTTGTTCAGATGAGCTTTTTCTGTGGGTTTCTCCAGCCTGATCTTGACCCATTTGCTCATCACTCCTCCCTCTCTGCAAATGGATTCCAGAGTTCAGCTCAATGTTTAGCTGTGGGTGTCTGCTTCTGCTTCCATCAGCTACTGGATAAAGGGTCTAGGATGGCATATAAAGGTAGCCTCTTGACTATTGCTTAGCTTGTTAGTTGTGGTCAAGTTTGTATATCTCTGGACATTTCCCTAGTGCCAGAATTCTCTTTAAACCTATATTGGCTCCTGCTATTATGGTATCTCTTTTCTTGCTCTCCTCTATTCTTCCCCTGACTAGATCTTCTTGCTCCTTCATGTCCTCCTCTCACCTCCTGTTTTCACTTTCTCTTTCTTCTAACTCCCTCTCCCCTCTCCCCATGCACCCAATTAGCTTAGAAGATCTTGTCCCTTTCCCCTTCTCCAGGGGACCATTTATGTCTCTCTTAAGGCCCTCCTTGTTTCCTAGCTTCTCTGGCAGTGTGGATTGTAAGCTGCTACCTCTTTGCTCTAGGACTAAAATCTGTATTTGAGTGAGTACATGGCATTTTTGTATTTTTTGACTGGGTTACTGCACTCAGGATGATTTCTTCTAGTTCCATCAATTTCCCTACAAATTTCAAGTTTCCATTGTTTTTTCCAATGGGTAGTACTCCATTCTGTAAATGTACCACATTTTTTCTATTTATTCTTCAGTTGAGAGGCATCTAGGATGCTTGCAGGCTCTGGCTATTACAAATAATGCTGCTATGAACATGGTTGAACAGATGTCCTTATTGTATGAATATGCATCTTTTGGGTATATGCCTAAGAGTGGAATTGCTGGCTCTTGTGGTAGACTAATTCCCATTTTCCAGAGGAATCTCTATACTGATTCCCAAAGCGTCTGTACAAGTTGGCAATCCCACCATCATTGGAGGAGTTATCCCCTTTCTCCACATTCTCTCCAGCATAAACTGACATTTGTGTTTTTTATTTTATCCATTATGACAGGAGTAAGATTGTATCTCAGAGTTGTTTTGGTTTGCACTTCCCTGATGCTTAAGGCTGTTGAGTACTTTCATATGTGTCTTTCAGCCATTTCAGATTCCTCTATTGAGAATTGTGTATTTAGTTCTGTACCCCACTTTTTAAATGGATTAGTTGTTGTTTTGGTGACTAACTTCTTGAGTTCTTTGTACATTTTGGAACTCAGCCCTTTGTCAAATGTAAGGTCGGTGAATATCTTTCCCCAACCCCTGGGCTGCCATTTTGTCTTGTTGACTGTGTCTGCCTTTTCAGAAGCTTCTCACTTTCAGGAGGTTCCATTTATTAATTGTAATAACACATCTTGGAAACAGACTAGATGCCCAACAATTGAATGATGGAGAAAGAAAATGTGGTATTTACACAATGGAGTGCTAGTCACAGGTAAGAAATAATGACATCCTAAAATTCGCAGACAAATTGGCAGAGCTAGAAAAAAAAAACTTCCTAAGTGAGGTAACCCCAAACCAGAAAGACAAATACAGTATTACTCAACTCATAAGTAGATACCAGACATAAAGCAAATGATACTCACCCTATAACTCCAGAGAAGCTTGAACCTTCTTCCAGAAATGGTTGCAGATGCAGAAATCCACAACTCATTAATGGACCAAGCTCCTGGAGTACAAGTAAAGTTAGGGAGGAGCAAAAATATGAACAAAGGAATCAAGACCATGATGGAGAAAACCACAGAGTCAGATGACTCAAGCTAGTGAGAGAACACTGACTCAGGTTTGACAAATGGGGAACATGTATAAGACCAAACATGTATAAGACCCTTAATATAGATCACAATGGTGTGACTGAGACAATACATGAGGTCATGGGCAGTGGGTACAAGACCTAACACTAATGTACAAACTGACTTAGTGGAGCCTATTCTATATGGAAAATTACCATATAGACAGAGGGGTCTGAACAATGAGATGGTGGAACAGATGTAGTAGAGTTCCTATAGGAGGCCTTACTTTCTTTATATGACAGATGGGAGGATGGGGGGAGTGGAGTTTGTGCTAGGAAAGGAGTTAGATGGGAACTGTGATTGGAATGTAAAAAATAAATAAAAAATCTCCACAAGGTTAGATAAGAACTGGTTTCTCAATGAAACAATAGCTAAACTTATTTAGAAACTACTCCTGTATAGGGTCACAACAACACCATTGGTACCATGGTTCCAGGAAGTTCTTTCCAAATTCAGACATTGTCTTAAATTTCTTTCTCCAGTATCTTAAGGATTTCATTGTAGAGTTATTTTATTTCATTCATTAAGTTTATAAGTGAGTGGTTTGTGTGTGTGTGTGTGTGTGTGTGTGTGTGTGTGTGTGTGTGTTGTGTATTTTATTGAAGCTGAATAAAAAATTTTTCATTAAGAAAAGAAAACTTCCATTAGAATGAAGAGAGAGTATCCCAATGCAGAAACCTCTTTGCCATCAGTAGCCCATTTGATAGCAGATTGCTATGTAGAGAATGCAAAATAACAAGGGCAAAGAAGAACTAAATATCAGTAAATAACCCTAGTAAAATGTGCTATATAACTCAAACAGAAAGTTTTCAAAAGAGATGCAAATGGCTAGGAAACACTTAAAAAGTGTTCAATATTATAGGAAGGTTAATTGACACTAAAAACTTTTTTAAGATGATGAAAACTCAATACCAATAGGAGTTTCCTAAAATACACCTGTAAACATACATGAACAAGTTAAAATGGGGGTTATCTTATAACAAGAAAACAATGGCCTCCAGTAGGCACTAGAGGATAGCAAGTAAAAAGCTCAGACCCAGGTGTTAATTACTTCTAATGGAGTTAATGGCCAGTGACATTCCAAAGGTATTGCCAGGGCTCCTTATCAGAGAAGCTTTTGTTTTTAGTTGGTAATGATACACAACTGGCTAATGGGCAGATAATAAGAGACTGTAGAGTACACACACACACACACACACACACACACACACACACACACACTGCACCCTCTACTCAAAAAGCTCAGAATCATTGAAGGAGAGTGGGAAGAAAGAACCTAAATTCCAGAAGTGGTGTGCTAATAATTGGAAACAGTTTCTTCTGGACACAGCTGGACCACATGCATATATTTATATATATGAACTCACAGCAAATGTAATCATATGCACCAGACCCGTGCAAGTCCAATCCATAACTCATCTCAGCTTGGATACCGGAGTTGAATATGAACTTATACCTAGCTAAGGAATGGTCAGCAATTATTAGCTGAGACAGAGAGAATACACACACACACACACACACACACACACACACACACACACACACACACACACAGAGAGAGAGAGAGAGAGAGAGAGAGAGAGAGAGAGAGAGAGAGAGAGACAGAGACAGAGACAGAGACAGACAGAGAGAGAAGCATTGCCTGCACCACAACTAAGTATGGACATTTGGATGAACCACAAGACACCTTTTCTGAGAGAATGTCTCCCACATTTATTGTGGAGTAGCCTTATATACAAACTTACAAAACCCCAGGTTAAGGGTTCACAATAGGATATTGATGCTAGTGAGATGAGGTCAGGAAAACAGGAGGTACCAGTGATCACACTGGAAAGCAACTCTTAGGGCCCCGTGGGGTCTGGGTCCCAACAAGAGAGAGTTTTCTGTAAGAGTATAGTCCATGATAATTTGAACAAGCTAACAACCTGCAGTGAAAGACGACACAGCCAGGAATACAAGAGTACAAGCAGCATAAATGGACCTTCATGGGGGGAAAGACACAAAGTTGGGTGGATGAAGGTAGTAGTATCTGAGAAGAATTAGGAGAGGATTAATATGATAAAATCTCATTGTATGAAATTTTCAAAAAATAACATTTTTAGTCAGTAAGGAGTCCAGGATAAAACCTTATAACTAAGATTCCATATCTTCCCAGTAAGAATGACACTAATTAATAATACAAATGACAAGAATTACTGTTTGGGATATGTGGAATGGGAAAACTCTACACACTGTTGAATGCAGTAAAAACTAGTTCAGTCACTGAAAATCATTCTGGAGTTTTCTCAGAAACACTAGAAACAGAATTACATTGTGACTTAGTTGTGTCATGCCTGACGTTTTATACAAAGGATATTCTACTCTATTAAAAATATATTTCCTCAACTCTATGTGTATCTGATCTAGAAAATGGGACCATCTTAAAATCCAATTAATAGACAAATGCATATTTAAGATGTGCTCTTTATGCACATGTCATTTTACACTGTGAAGTAATCATAAACTTTGCAGTACAATGAATAGAAGTTGGAATGATTATACTAGGTGAGATATGCCAGGCCCAGAAAGATACGTATTGTCTGTTCTTTCTCATATATGGATGTAAGTTTTGCTTTTTAGTCATTTAGCTTATTTAACCTATATACCTGCGAATACCAGGAAGTTATGTAGGAGGGAATGTTAAGGTTAGGGTTAAGGTTAGGGTTAGGGTTAGGGTAGGGTTAGGGATAGGGTTAGGGTTAAGGTTAGAAAGAGGGAATGTGCCAAGGGTATAGTTTAAGGGAGAATATAAAAATAAAAGAAAACAGATAAAAGATAAATAGGGATAATACAAGAGTATAAAGTTTCAAGCATAGAGGGGTGGAGATTGTAAAGAAGAGGAGAGCTAACCAAAAGTATGAAGAAAAAGCCATATGAAACCTTACTGATGTGCGACTCAATATAAAATAAATGAGAAGGAAAAGCTAGAAGTCTACAAAGCATGCGAGCCACTTGAGCAATGTTACACAAAGCTTATGTTGTAGTATACAAAATTTTAATCAAGTTCTATAATCTAATCTGATTCATTATACTTACCAGATGTTCTTGCAAAACTTACATGAAGCATTTTGCCCACATTTTCCCAAATTCCATTCATCTCTGTGTGCACTGTTTTTGTAAATAAGTTTCTCAAAGGATTTCAATTTGAAAAGGTTAACATCAATCTGACATATCATAAAAACTGCAAAAACAATTTCCAAACTCACTATTTCATTTTCAACACACAACACAAAGTATCATCCTTTGCTAGTACTTTGATTAAGGAAGGTTCAAATACAAAACAGATAAAATATTCTTGATTAGAGAAGAGGTGGTAAGGAAACATTTTCAAGCATATGGTCATGAAACCAAAACATGATAATGATGATCACCATAAGGCTGAAATTTTTTATATAAATTTCTATTAGACATATAGACTGTGTGTTCTTTGCAGCAATGAGATTTTAACAATGTCATTATTCTTCAAAGAAACAATGAAATATTTTGTGTGGGCTGGACTATTCCGGCCCCCATAGAGTGCAGAGGTGAGCTGCTTCAGCCCCTGCATGGGCCCAAATTCTGCCTGCCCACTCTGGAAAATCCCACCCCAGGGTCTACAGGCAGACTGAATTGGTCCCTGAGGACCTGGGGGACCCTGATTCTGCTGAGATCACTGGGATATTCTGCCCCCAGGCAGTCAGTGCAGAGAGTGCAGAGGTGAGCTGCTTTGGCCCCTGCATGGGCCCAACTTCTGCCTGCCCACTCTGGGAACTCCTGCCCCAGGGTCTGCAGACAGGACGACTGAACCCATGAGGACCAAGCAACTCAGAGTCTGCTGACATCTCTGTGCCAGTCCTGCTCTCACCTACCTGGAGTGAAAGTGCATCAGACCTGCCTGCACCCACCTTGAGACTCATCAGAGTATCGGAGCCAATTGCACCCACCTGAAGAGAACACCGGATCCATACACACCAGGAAAGGAAGTGACACCACCTGTACCCCCTGGAAGAATAGATGGGAAGACGACAATATAAGAACACACCCAACAACAGGAAAAGCAATATGACACCACCAGAGTCTAGGGACTCTACACCAGCAAGACATGAACATTCCAACACAGAAGAAGCAGAAGATACCAACCTTAAAAAACTTCATGCACATGATAGAGACCCTAAGAATGGAAATCAGAAAATCCTTAAGAAAAATGGAAGAAAAGATGAACCAAAAGATTCAAGAAATCAAGGAAAGCCCAAAAAGCCAAGAAAAAACAATTAAACAGCTGAAGGAAACAGTACAGGACATGAAAACACAAACTCAGGGAATGCTGGAAGTGGAAAAGCTGAGTAAACAATCAGGTACCACAGATGCAAGCATAACCAACAGAATACAAGAGATGGAAGACAGAAGCTCAGACATTAAAGATAAACTAAAGGAAATAAATTCATCAAGCAAAGAAAATTTTAAGTCTAACAAATCATTAACACAAATTATCCAGGAAATATGGGACATGGTGGAAATACCAAACCTAAGGATAATAGGTATAGAAGAAGGTGAAGAAACCCAACTCAAAGGTGCAGAAAACATATTCAACAAAATCATAGAAGAAAACTTTCCCAACATAAAGAAAGACATGCCAATGAAAATACAAGAAGCCTACAGAACGCCAAATAGAGTGGACCACATGAGAAAATCCCCTTGTCACATAATAATTAAAACACCAAAAGTATAGAATAAAGAAAGAATATTAAGAGCAGCAAGGGAAAAAGACCAAATATCCTTTAAAGGCAAACCTATCATAATGACACTGGACGTCTCCATGGAAATTCTGAAAGCCAGAAGGACCTGGGTAGATATTCTCCCAACTCTGAGAGAACATGGAAGCCAGCCAGACTACTATACCCAATAAAGCTTTCAATCACTATAAATGGAGAAAAGATACTACACGACAAAACCAGATTTAAACAATATGTTACCACTAATCCAGCCCGACATATAGTACTGGAAGGAAAATTCCAACCTAAGAAAAATAACTACACTCACATAAACATAGGCAATAGATAATCCCACTTTACAAAACCCAAAATAAAAAGCAGGGTAAATCCACATACAAAAACACTATCAAAAACAAATCCAAAATAAAGAATAATAAACACTCAATGGACCTTAATTTCCCTCAATATTAATGGTCTTAATTCACCTATAAAAAGACACAGGCTAACAGATTGGATAACAAAGAGACAAAGGAAGTAACAGAAGTTATGACCCAATTGCGATTAACAGACATCTATAGAACTCTCCATCCAAACAGAAAAATTAAACCTTCTTTTCAGCATCACATGGTACCTTCTCAAAAATCGACCTCATGCTGGGCAACATAGCAAGCCTCAACAGGTATAAAAAATTGGAATAATTCCCTGTGTCTTATCAGACCACCATGCTTTAAAGTTAGAAATCAAAAACAAAACAAATTGCAGAAAACCTACTGACTCATGGAAATTGAACAACACACAATTGCACCATTCCTGGGTTAAGAAAGAAATAAAGAAAGAAATGAAAGATTTCCTAGAATTCAGTGAAAATGAAGACACAACATACTGAAACTTATGGGACACTTTGAAAACAGTACTAAGAGGAAAGTTCATAGCTCGAAGTGCTCACGTGAAGAAACTAGAGAATAGTCAACATCAGAAAGTTGACATCACAGCTGAAAGCTCTTGAACAAAAGGAAGCAAATTCACCACTGAGGAGTAGACACCAGGAACTAATCAAACTGAGAGCAGAAATCAATAAAGTTGAAACAAAGAAAACAATTCAAAGAATCAATGTAACAAAGGGTTGGTTCTTCCAGAAAATCAGCAAGATAGAAAAAACATTATCTAAACTATCCAAAAGGCAGAGAGAGAGATCATGAAAATTAACAAAATCAGAAATGAAAAGGGGGACATAACAACGGACACTGAGAAAATCCAGAGAATCTTCATGTCATATTTTGAAAACCTGTACTCCACAAAATTTGAAAAATTAAAGAACATGGCCAATTTTCTGGACAGATATCACTTACCAAAATTGATTCAAGAACAGATAAGCAACTTAAACAGACCTATAACCTTTTAGGAAATAGAAGCAGTCATCAAAAGTCTCCCAACCACTTTTTTTTTTTTTTGGCAAGCATATAACTTTACTACTTAATAAAGATGAAATCAAATTTGCATACACAGGTGAACACTCACTGAAACACCTTGGATTCATCACATATTTGAGTTTCAATTAGCATATGTATATATTATATGTATGTAGTATACATATATATATGGAAAAAGAGAGAGAGAGAGAGAGAGAGAGAGAGAGAGCAATAATGGCAATATGTTATGCATCAATAGCAGCAACAGCTTTTCCAGCTGCTTGCCAAAAAAATAATAAGTGACACATTGGAAGACAAATGTCACACAATTTCAATTTTATGTGTAACCTAGAAATGATGAACTTATGGGAACAGAGAGCAGAATTGTGGCTATTAGGCTTCAATGTCGGTCTTTTAACAATGGGGAAATGATTGGTTTAAGGATATAAAACTGCAGTTGGACAAAAGGCATAGACTCTCTGAAGGGTTGAGGTCTACTGAGAGTATGATAAATATAGTTGATAACAATATGCTATATTTTAAAAGTTGTGAGATAGTATACTTTAAGTGTTCTCAAAACAAAAATGATGAATATGTGTGATATAACATGTTAATTGGTTTAATATAACCATGCCATTGTGAACATGCTGTATTGTTTATCATAATTGTGCATGACTTTATGAGCTAAATAAATGAATGCAAAAACAGTCTCCCAACCAAAAAAAAAAAAAAAAAAAAAACACAGTGCCAGATGGATTCACTGCAGAATTCTACCAGAAATTCAAAGAAAAACTAATACCAATACTCCTCAAAGTGTTCCACACAATAGAAACAGAAGGGACATTGCCAATCTCTTTTTACAAGGCTACAATAACCTTGATACCCAAGCCAGACAAAGACACAACTAAGAAAGAGAACTACAGACCAATATCTCTCATGAACATTGATGTAAAAATTCTCAATAAATTATTGGCAAATTGAATCCAAGAACACTTTAGAGAAATCCTCCATCATGATTAAGTAGGCTTCATCCCAGCGATGCAAGGATGGTTCAACTTATGAAAATCATTCAATGTAATCCACCATATATACCTACTGAAAAAAAATAACATGACCATCTCACTAGATGCCGAAAAAAACCATTGACAAAATCCAACACCCCTTCATGATAAAGGTCTTGGAGAAATTAGGGATAACAGGAACATACATGAACATAATAAATGCAATATACAGCAAGCCCACAGCCAACATAAAATTAAATTGAGAGAAACTCAATGCAATTCCTATAAAATCAGGGACAAGACAAGGCTGTTCACTCTCTCCATACCTCTTCAATATTGTCCTTGAAGTTCTAGCTAGAGCAATAAGAAAACAAAAGGAGATCAAGGCAATACAAATCGGAAAGGAAGTAGTCAAACATTTGCAGATGATATGATAGTCTACATTAGTGACCTGAAAAACTCTACCAGATAACTCCTATAGCTGATAAACACCTTCAGCAAAGTGACAAGATACAAGATTAACTCAAAAATTTCTGTAGCCCTACCAATGCCAGAGAAGCTAGTAAATAAGGGGTACCCTAAGAGAGACATATATGGTCCCCTGGAGAAGGGGAAAGGGTCAGGATCCCCTGAGCAAATTGGGAGCACGGGAAGTTGGGGGAGTGAGCTAGGGGAATGAGAAGGAGAAAAGAGGAAGGATGCAGAGGACATGAAGGAGCAGAAAGGTTGAGTCACGGGAAGAATAGAAGATAACCAGAATGGAGATACCATAATAGAGGGAGACATTTTAGGTTTACAGAAAAATCAGGCACTAGGGGAATGCCTGGAGATCTACAAAGATGACACCAAATAACAATCTAAGCAACAGAGGAGAGGCTACCTTAAATGCCCTCCCCGGAAAATGAGATTGATGACTGACTTATAGCCCACATCCAGCAGCTGGTGGAAGTAGAAGCAGCCACCCACAACTAATCACTGAACTGAACTGGAACCCACATGCAGAGAAGGAAGAGTGAAGTGCAAACGGGTCCAGGCCAGGCTGGTGAAAATCACAGAAACAACTGACCTGAATATTGGGGAACTATTGTTCCCCAGACTGATAGCTGGAAACTAGCATGGGACTGATCCAGACCCCAGGAACATGGGTTTCAGTGAGGAAACCTTGGAAATTTATAGGACTTCCTGTTGTAATTCAGTACTTACCCCTAGCATAGGTGTGGACTTTTGGAGGCTATTCCATATAGGGTAATACTCCATGAGCTAAGACACATGTGTGTGGACCTAGGCCTTATCCCAAAGAATATGATAGACTCTGATGATACCCTATGGAATGCCTCACCACCCAGGGGGAGCAGAAAGGATATATGATAGGTAGGGTTTTAGTTGGGGGCAGGGGAGGTTGATAGGTTAGGACAGGAGGGAGAAAAGAACTAGGATTGTCATGTAAAACAATCCTGTTTCTAATTCAAATAAAAAATCTGAAAAAAAAAAAACAGAAATAATATGTGTGACAAACCCATCCTTTTCATGAAAAATTCAACTCCATAGTAAGGTACTAGTGACTCTCTGTATCCATTTAATTTCTATCAGTTGTATCACATGCAATTTACTTTCTAATGAAAATAACAGAAATTGTACATTTCATTTCACAAGTCATATTTAACAGCAAACACTGGCCTGAAATCTTCACAATATATTCTCTTCTGATAGTATCAGAGATAAGTGAAAAAATTGTGGAAGGCTGTGTTTGAAGGATGATCAGAAGATATAAGCCATTTAGGAAGGGATTGTATCAGTTAATTGTTCATGAAACCCTTGAATGAATGCATAAAATATGACTACCTCTACAAAGAAGTCTCCATAAAATATTGAAATCACATGTCCATGTATATAACCATGAGAAATATTAACCAGATCAGAGTTCATTAGATATGATTTTCATGTTCCAGGTATCCAGTGTTTTGGACCAATGTGAAAATCATGAATTAATTATTTAATTAATATGAATTGAGCATATACATGTTTCAACAAATGTGTCAAGTGTCTGATACATACTAAGAGCAGTGTACATATTGACCCTGTTCTCTCTTGAGAGCTACAGTACACTTAATCCCACAAGCACCAAAATATTACTTTTACTTGTGATTTGCATTGTGGAAAATAATGATGGGAAATATGTGTCTATATGTGATGAAACCTCAGCTTCCTACATTGAGGCCTTCTCAAGTCTCTCTATCAACATTTATTTTTCTTCAGAGACCATTTGAAAATACATGCCCCACCTGATGAACACTGACATGGTGATGAGAGATCTTTATTTTCTTATAAATCAACTACTTTTTCTCTACTGTATACTGTAACAATATCTGACTGAGATATTTTTTTCACCTGAACAAATATTTGAATATAACCATGCTGATTTTCCATTTAAATCTTAATAATTTCTTTGATTTAGGAAATCCATGACACAAAATTGAATATTTAACCACATTATACTCAGTCCAATCCTACCTATTAGGACTCAAGTCTGTGTTTTTCCAAAACATGATTAAATCTTTGGTTTCCATAAAATCATAGTTTGATCCTATCCTGTTTATACAATGTATGTTTTGTTGATTGAATTAACATCCCTATTGTCCTTCTTTGTCTGCCTCATTTTATGTAGTAATATATTATTTATGATCTATTAAAGCTTGACTGAGTATTCAGAAAAGCAAAGTCAGCCTCAAGCCATAGAGATTAGGCAGTGGTGATACACACATTAAATCTGAGAAGCCAAACTCTAGGAGACTGTGGTGCACACCTTTAATCCTAGGACTCAGGATTAAGAGGTAGAACACCACATGTCTGCTCTACGCCAGCTACCTGCCTGAGTTAGGGTCCCAATTAATGCACAGAGAGACTTGTATTAGGAACAATGCTGCTTGACCAATGACTAGGATTCCTCATCTGTTAGCTCAGTCTTAATTATCATAAGATGCCCTCCTTGCCGGTGGATCACATTGCACTGCTGGAGGAAGAACAGAGGGGAAAAGGGACACTTCCTGTTTCTCTTTGCTTAAATATGAGTCTCCTTGATATGTCACTTCTGGCCTGGATAACCACTTCTCTAAAACATTTCCCAGAATCCTCTTTGACTCCTAGTCCTTTCTAACTTGCTGTTTCATTGGCCAAACAAGTACTTTATTCAATAATCAATAAGATGAACATACACAGTACATTCCCCATCATAAAACCGTCTCACAACCTTAAACATGAAGAACTTGTGAAAAACAACCTAATAATTATTGCTACTGAGTGGACCCACACACAGTGAGGTGCTACCTCCTAGACCCAGAATTAAGAATAAACCACACCCAAACACCTACTTTCCTAGAAAGGTCCTTCATTAAGTGGGAAGTAAAGGTAGCTGATTTCTGACTCAGACAGAAAGCCAGTGTGATTTTTTCCAATGAAAAAAGGGAAATTCTGTGCTTGAGTGGTTTAGGATACAGTGGTATGTTTTGATTGGGTATGGTAATTAGGGTAATCAAAAGGGGGCTTTTAATTTCTGGACTTCAATGCTTTGAAAGATGGACCTTGGTCATCAGCCTTTGGGATGAGTCTGGAATAAGAAATGTCTCCAAACAAGGGAATAGACAATGGTGGGTAGCTTTAGGGATATAATCTAATGATTTATCAAGGTAGAGCTAATTGGGGAAGGGCAAGGCCTGCTATTGTCCTACTTGCGATGCTTGAGCCTACTGGAGCCATCCAGCTACTGTGTACTGTTCTTAGAGCTTTCATGCTCTGTCTATGTGCTCTGATTGCATGTCTGTAACAAAATTAAACACAGTGCACTGAAATAGATATTTGTTTTTCCACATGCCTGAAAGACTTATAGGTACACCATTCAGGACATAACAGTAATAAAATGCTAAAATTGTCCATATCTGCTTAACTTTTCTTATTCTGTCCATAGCAAATAAACTTTTGCAACTAAATACCTGCAGCCAATTAAAGTACATAGTTTCCCAACTCATTGAATGTGTAGGTGTTACCAATTTTCCATTAGCATCAAAGAAATAAGGCCCAGTTGAAAAGTAATTAGACA
Source organism: Cricetulus griseus (assembly GCF_003668045.3). Taxonomy (NCBI): domain Eukaryota; kingdom Metazoa; phylum Chordata; class Mammalia; order Rodentia; family Cricetidae; genus Cricetulus; species Cricetulus griseus. The sequence goes on along the minus strand of NC_048598.1, from coordinate 109,190,612 downwards.
TTTTCTGTGGTTTACTTTAAATATAGACAAACAAAATAATTCCAGCTTGGCTCTGAAATGTTCACAAATTTTATTCTGAATAGAAATAGAATGAATGAACCTTTTTATTTTTTTAAATATACTGAATTCAATAAACCAATAAAGTGTGCTTATCTTTAAATTTTAGAACAGATAATAAATGTTATTAGTCAAATTATTTGGCTAGTCTATAGTGTTAAACAACAATTTTTGTTAATAAATATTAAATTATTTTCAAATCTTTCTTTAAGAAATTTAAAATTATGATTTTATGGTATTGATAGACAGGTCAAAAGCTCTGAAAACTGTACACTGAAAAAATTTCAAGTCATAGAAATCAAGAGTGTAGCCATGGACAGTGAAAGGTAAGCTTTTGGAATTTCCTATTAAAAGTTAAGATTTATATTACTACTTGGTGGTAGAGGATTATGCATTTGAATTTTTATGAATAAAAATGTAAATTTTCCATTTTCCCTTCTTTTTGTTTTTTAATCTAGAATCAATCTAATTTTGCATATCAATCCCAATTCCTTCTCCCTGACATCCTCCCTTGCCCCTTAAACCCCCCTCCATTCCACTCTAATCCACTCCCCAGTGAGGTTGAGGCCTACCATGGGGATCATTAAAGTCTGTCACATCATTTGGGGGAAGGATATATATATATATATATATATTATATATATATATATATATATATATAACACAAGTGTTTACTATTCTCATTGGAAAACTAAAAGAAGACAAGGTTATATCCCACAAATTGGAAGAGGACCTAAAGATATACTTCAGGAAAAAGGTCATCCAATCTTCCAATAACATACAAAAGTACCCAACTTCATTAGCTGCCAGGAAAATGCAATTCTTTAGCCAAAGAAGGGAGGACAAAAATGAGAAAGACAGGGAAATGTCCCTGATTGGCAAAGAAATGAAGCAAATTGCAACTCTCATAATTACCAGTGTGAGTGAAACCACTTTGGAAACGAATAGTTTCAAACTCTATGATTCTTCAATTTTAGGTCTTGGTACATATCCAACAAAAATGTGTTAGTGAGAAGTTGAAGTAGAATGTTAATAATAGGCCCTGTTAAGTAGCTTCACTGTTAAGTAGCTTCAAACTGGAACCTATTCCCATGACTCTTGGGAGTAAAATACATATATATTTCTTACTACTATTCAGCATTAAGAAAGATTGAAAATGATGCAGAATGACAATATAAGCATCCACAACTTGCCTTAACCCCAGAAAGTTCTTAAGATTGAGCCAAAGAATCCAGACACCAAAGATAACAAACTACACATGAGTGAGGACAGTCATTTCATTTGGTGGGGGACACTGGCTGGGAGTTCAGCTAGTGTTTTCCAGATCATTTTTCTTTATCCATGTACATGTGACAGGAAGGCTACAGAGGGCTAGAGTAAAAATTAATTCTCATGTTCCCTAAGGGGAGAATACTCCAGCAAATATTCTCTCATTGTGAGGCAAACTTAACAATCTACTAATGTCACAATCTTGAAAATGATTGTAGGAGGTGAGGGTCTGTTTTCATCTAGAGTCTAATCAAGACAAGGATGAAAGCTTAATTAAGACACCTGAGACCTTTTCCCATCTCTAAATAATTAGGTAAGAGGAGAGCATCATTGGGCCTGACACTGAAGGACTGTTTCATGAGCTTTTTTTGAGTACAAAGCATATGCCTTATGCTTGAATTTTCTTCCCACTATAAGCTATGGTTTCTGATAGTTTTAAGGGAATTGTCATTGGTATGAATTGATTAATTTGTACATTGAAATAGATAACAATTATAACAAATGGACAAAAAGACAAATACTCAGTTCTTGTGCCTCAGTCATTTTATGAATGCTTCCACCATCCTGAACAACCTATGGCAGGAATCCATGGTGAGACAGTATTACTTTCATAGACAGGACTGCAAAATTCCCCAAAGAGGGGCAGAGTCTAACCAAGTTGGCAGCATTAAATTCTGAAGCAGCCAAGACCCTTATACTTAGTAACAATTGAGCTTTTCTCCAACTTGCCCCTGACATTTTTCTTCCTAACCACAGACAAGAATTCTGATATAAAGTAACAAGACACATTTTTAAAAATTAAGAAAAAATATTGACTGGATTTCACTATATTTTCAATGCCCAATAAAGTGAAATTTATAAAATTTGCATTTTATAAGTAAAAATACTCTTTCAAATGTGTCCTGTTCTCATTTTTGATGTTACTCAGTCATTTTTTAAGGTACTACTGACTTTATCTTAGTCTTTAGATCTTTTATATTGTGATCACAGAGAAGCTAATCAATGAATGGGGTAGAAACTTACTTGTTAATTGTCTCATTTAACTTAGGCTTCCATAAATGAAAGCAGAGCACATATTGAGAAGATTAAACAACAGAGATTATTTTTCAATGGTTCTAGGATTATGAAGGTCCAAACAGCATTTGTTTCTGGTGAGACCAATCTTCAGGGGTTGCAGGGGGCTGTTTTCTGACAGCAACTTTGTGTGACCCTTTATCTCTGTGCTTCAAAGTAGAAAACACTGAGTTTTCTTCCCTTTTTTATGAGAACAGTAGTCCTTTGGGATTATGGTACCCATTTTATGTCCCCCTGGAATGTTACTTATGTCATTGAAAGTGCTATTTCAAATATCATAAATGGGAAGCTTAGATGGCAATATTTGGATATCATTGGAACATGATTCAGTTTTTAAAAATATTTTTTAATTCGTCTGAAAATTAGCAATGAAATCACATAGATAATTTGCATATAATTTTATTTGCTTGGATTTATAATTTGTGGAATATAAATTAAAAGGTAGAAACTAAGAGTAAGAATAACAGTTACCTATTGAAAGTGCCTCAGTTACAAAACCCAACTCATTCCCTAGTTATGCAGAGGAATAAACATTTAGCATCCAAGCACACTCTCAGAATTGGTGTTTCCAGCAATGGGTAGATAAGAATAACTACTATAAACATTCCCAAAGCCCTTGTTATAATTATTGAGGCAAAATAAAACCAGAAGTATGAAATTAAATATCAGTATTTAATATTCTTGATATTTTATGTGTAAGAATCATAGTACCTGTTAGCATATCTTGATTATCTTAAAAAATATACCTGCATAAATTTGCTTTCTAGGAATCAATAATGTAATTTATTAGCTTAGAGTCAATCTAAATTTAAGCACTTTGCCTGTCAATACTTCAGAGAAGTTACACTAGCTGTCATTTAACCCAATTGTTCTCTTTTATGCCATGATAATGTACAGAAATCATTTGCTATAGAATATTTGTGGGGATGATGCCCACCCTTACTGAGTGAGATTGAACTCACAGAGACAGCTGAACTGAGCTCAAGGGAGCTCAAGGACTCTGGCCCCACAGAGAGGGAACCTGCATTAGATCAACCTGGAGCCTTTGCATATGTGTGACAGTTATATAGCTTGGCATGTGTGGGGTTCCTAGAAGTAGGTTTAGGACATGACCCAGGCACTAGAACTAACTTTTGGGAACCCATTGTCAATGCTGGAAGGAAGCTTGTAGCTGCCTAAACTTGAAATGTCAAATTTTGTTGACTCTCATGGGAGGCCTGCACCTTTCTTAATGGAGACAGAGGAATGGATGGGGAGAGGTAGTTGGGAGGTACTTGGGGGTAGGGGATGGGAGGAGAAAAGGAATTGTGGTGGGTAAGTAAATAAATTAAAAATGTATAAAAAATAAAAATAAAATGTACTGGTAGATGATTTCATAATTGATCTATTCTCATATTTTGATACTATACTTTCTTCATCAGCATGCCTTCTATTGTGATAAATATTCACCTATTTTGAATGATTTGCAATATTAAACAATTTGTGTTTGCTATAAAAATCCAAACTAGAAATTGGAAGAAAAGCCCATAGAATTTATTGAAATGGCATGCAGCTGGAAGTTGGGGACCTTTTAGTTCAAAACCCAGGGTTGGACTCAGTTTAGAATAAATTCAATTGAGGATAAATAAATTTCCTTCCTAAGCAGGTTCAGATGGCTGATTCTACCAGCACTCACTGTGGAGATTGTCATGCCTGCACACAATGCCATACTAAATTTACATCACATATCCATATTTTTCATAGACATTAATACAATCTCTGCTCTACCAGTCACACTTGCAAATAAATATCAATTTAGGGACAAGTGGTTCAGTTTGGATGTTGATTTCCTCATGTTGTGGTGCAGGCAGCTAGTGAAACATTATGATTTAGCCATCCTCCCAGGGAATAAATAGAAGAAAAGAATGTTGGTGCAGGTGTCTGCTTGTTAAGGCTTTTCTTTCTTCAATCCACACTCTTATTATTACTCCCTTCTGTCATTTTCAAAGTCTATTCTAATACAGTAACTTTTAAATAACCCATAATTTTACAGCTCCAGAAGGATACATGGTATGAGCTATGATGTAACCATTCTCATTGTTTGCTATGCTGGTATTCAAGTCACTTTTTGGAATCATGATTATTTTGACAAACTCAAGAACCAAGAGCCATGTTTGATTTCACAAATGGAAAGAATTTCATCAAGAAGAAAACGATTAAATATATTTTGTCTAAACATATTAACTCACAATCTTTCCTTGAGTTCACACTTGCTGTCTCTACAAGCTGACTCTAAAGCCTGAACAAAATCTGTAATCTTTCGTTTGCATCACTCTCACTTGCTTGTAGATATCAATTTAACCTCATTTATCTTATCTTATAAATACTGTTTCTATGTGTTTATTTTTCAACTACCCATAACAGTAGGCCCTAATCTATAATACATCAGGCCTGAGAATTTGGCTTGTTTGCTTATTGCTAGCCTTAAAAAAATAGAGTTAATGCTTCTCAGCTAATACATGGATAAAGAAATTGAGACACACACATTCATGAATAGAATGTATAGAAAAATGAAACTTACAGGTAAATGGACAGAACTAAAATATAATACATTGAACAAGTTAACAGAGACCCAGAAAAAGAAACATAGCATGTTCTCTCCCATCTGTAATATCTAGTTCCAAATCTTTAGATAAAGGTATATAACTTGACACAAAGTGAGAATCCAGTAATGTAAAATGAGACCATGAAGGACAACTGAAAAAGGAATAGTGAGGTCAAAGTAATTTTAAGGCATAAATGGGAAAAACAGTGGGTGGTTAATTGGGATGGTGAAGAAGTCAAGGCAGACAAAAGGAGAGGAAGATGAAATGGTAAAATAAAGTAAGGGCATCTCAAAAGGTTATACATAGTAAAATTGTTATCTATTTGTATTAAATTATAAAATACAAAGTCTATGTATATGTATATTTAGGAATGTTTGTATATACATATATTTATATGCATATAGTAATAATGAGAAGAGAGCAGATACTTGAGAGAAAGAAGGGCTATATGTGAGAGTTTTGAATGATATTATATTATGATCTTAATTTTTTTGAAAAATTAAATATTTAATTTAAAACCATTTAAAATTTAAATGAAATATTCCTACCTAATCTGTCAATGCTGCCTCCAAGCATCATAAAGTATCTATTAAAAATCCAATGCCAGTCATGAGAAACTCCCTTACAACTTATTGTTCAGGGGAGTCTCAAAGACTGCTAAAGCATTATTTATTATCTCTATTGTCCTTGGTTCCCCCAAAGTTTAACTATAAGTCTCTATTGTTGGAAAAACATATGCTTCCAAAGTAGAACCCAGGAGATTTGTGCTGGAAATGAAGTCAAAATCTCCTTCTTAAGGGCTAATTTCACAATACTGCAAGGTATACTTATCCAATAGAGGGAAGCAATGAGTATTTCTTCCTATGAACAACAGCAATAGCCAGCATGGCCTGATACTCCTAAAACTGCAATGAGGGCACTTGTATTTTGTTGGTAACAAACTGTTCTCTGATTAGACTTGAGTCCCACTCAAGAAAAGGGAAATCATGCTTGGTACTGGACATATAGACAACTCCCCAGTGCTAGTATGGTCATGGGTTTGGAGGAGAATTTACAACAATTGATTTCATGAAATTTGAATGCTTTCTAACTGCATTATAAATACTTATCCTTATACTCAAATATAAATATAGTTCTTACTCCTCAATAAAGCAACCTTTCTTTGCAACAGATGGAGACCATTATAGAAAACTACAACCAATCAAAATAGAGAGAAAAAGTGATAGATGCATCATGTGGTACTTAGCCTAAGCCGATCCACCTGTAAAACAGCTGCTGGAAGTAAGGCCTAGGAAACACCATGGAGGAATGTGTGGAAAGATTAGAAGTGCCAGTATAACAGTATGTCTGCTGTGAGATTACTTCTCCTACAGACATCAGGGAATCTAACCCCAGCAAGTTTTAACCACATGCCTGCATAAACAAAACTTAAATAAGAAGGGCACAAACGGATATCACACAGGGCCAAACACCAGGCAAAGAACTTTAAGCAGCTTAGGAATGCTGAGAACAAGAGAAATAGTCCCCATTTGGATCACAAATACAAAGGTGTCAGTCCTGATATTTTATATATTCAAGAATTATCATATATATTGAGTATAGTATAAATACATATGTATACACATTCATACACACATCCATTAAAGAAAAAGAAGCAGAAGTCATTAATTTGAAAGAGTGGAGGGTACATAGAAGGGGTTAGAGGGAAAAAAGGAAAGGAAAATTAAATACGTATATTTTAATATACAATTATAATTACAAAATGGTAAACATTCAATAAAACTTTAATGACTTAATCATTCATTTACGGGTGTGAAGTATTTTCATGAGTATTTTGTGAGACTTCACTTTGCTATTTATAACTTGTGCCAAATTCTAATACTTCTCACAGGACATAACTGTTTCTTTTCCTGGGGATTCTTATAGATCCTTTTGCTTTCTACCCTAATGTTCAGACATCTTATCACATCCTATGAGAATGAATACCAACATCACCTAAATGAAGATAGTTCAGCTTTCAATACTTGCCCAGTCACTTTATAACTGCATCATTTTTGTAACTTACAGAATATCAGTGAACCTCCATTTTGCAATTAGACATAAATGATATTTAAATTAACGAATTACATTCAATATTATAAAGCTGACAGTCTCCAACATTGAATAATTTGAACAACAGTTAGGGACTTCAGAAAAAAACAAGAAATTATTGGTACTTATTTTATTATCAGAACATATTTAAATACTTCTAATAAGAACAATGTTATGCTAGTTTTCAGTAATTATCTGCAGTACTGAAATTTCTTTTTCTAGGCTCCTTAGTGGTGATATTTACTTCTGCTTCCATGGAGATGCTAGGCTATAGACAGGTAACTTTAACCCAACTTAATTCGATGAAGATGTCAGTCAGTGTGCTTTGGCTCTTTTCTCTCCCATATGTGTAGGATATCAACCACTAAACTAAAGATGGTATTATTTGCCTAAGTTCTTCATTTGAACAGCTCAATAAACTCAGCCTCTAGAACAGTCTTGATAGACAGTACCTCAAATTTGAAAGTTTTGCTAATGATTGAATTTACAGGCAAGCTTCCCTTTTCTTTAAGGTCTAATCTCCCAAGACCCTGCACAACTTTCTTTCTTTATTTTTATTTAGTTAATTGTTTAGTGAAAATTAAAACAATATTATTTTACATATCAATCCCACTACCCTCTCATTCCCATTCTCGAACTCCCTCCTACCCTCTCCCCATCTCACCTCCCTCCACTCCTCAGTGAGGGTGGGACATATCATGGGGGAATCACAAATATCTGTCTCATCATTTGAGGCAGGACCAAGGCCCTCCTCTCTGTATCTATGTTTACTGAGTATCCTTACATAGGAAAAGAGCTGCAAAAAGCCTGTTCATGCACTATGGATAGATACTGGTTCCACTGCTGGAGGATCCATAGACTGCACAAGCTTCCCAAATGGTACCCATGCTCAAGGGGCCTAGTTCGGTCTTTTGCCAGTTCCCCAACTGTTAGTCTGGAGTCTATGATTTCCCACTGTCTCAGGTCAGCTATTTCTATGAGTTTCCCCAACATGGTCTTAGCTGTGAGTCTCTGCTTCTGTTTCCATCAGCTACTGGATGAAGGCTCTAGGATGGCATTTAAGGTGGTCATCAATTTCTAGGAGGGCCATTAATGGTAGCCTCTCCACTATTGCTTACATTCTTAGCTTGGGTCATCCTTGTGGATCCGTGAACATTTTCCTAGTAGAAGGTTTCTTATTAAGCCCATAAGGGATTCCTCTATCAAGGTATCTCTTTCTTTGCTCTACTTACCTGTCTTTCCCCCAACTCCACCTTCATGATCCCTCATGTTCTCCTCCCCCTCCCCTTCTCTGCTCCTCTTTGTACTACCTCCCTCCCCTGTCCCTTTCTCCCCTCTTCTTTGTCCTGCCTACCTCTCCCTTCCTCCAAGTTCCCAATTTACTCAGGATATCTTGTCCCTTTCCCCTACTGGTTGAACCATGCATATCTCTCTTTGGGTCCTTCTTGTTTCCTAGCTTCTCTGAGGGTGTGCATTGTAGGCTGGTTATCCTTTGCTCTGTGTCTAATATCCACTTATGAATTATGTCTCAGGTGGCAAAATGTCTGTCTTAACTTTTTTTTCTTGATTTTCAAGACAGGATTTCTCTTTGTAGCTTTGGAGCCTATCCTGGTACACATTGTGTAGACCAGACTGGCCTCAAACTCACAGAGATCTGCCTGCCTTTGCATCCAAAGTTCTGGTCTGCCTTGCTTTTGTAAAAAATCTTTAGAATAATGTTTTTAAAGGATGATTCAACTCCCAACTTTTCCTATCTATTTCCGGCAAGAAAGAATAGCTTATCCACCAGGAGCAGAAGGAAAATATGTTACCTGGAAATTCTGAAATGGCACATTATTCAGCAACTCAACATCAAACCTTTAACAACATTATGCTGAAATGTGATAAATTCCCCCACAGAATAATTAAACACAAATCATAAGATTTATCTTTGTCCTGAATAACAATTGCCCCAACTGTAATCAAAGTTTTAAAATTCCCCAGAAAATTTTGTTATTATTGAATTTTACTTTCCATTTGCTTTTAAATAGCTTGTATTATGCACCAGCCTATTGAAATATAGAGTGTCTTATTAGACAAATAATCCCTGAGGGATCTAACATGATTTTGACCAGGTCCCTTCCAATGCTTGCCATGGAAAATTAACCAGCTCTATCTTTGAGAATTTGGTTGAAAGGCATCTTGAACAGAGACAACTTTCCATCAGTGCATATTTGCCTAAACTATTTTGTTTACTTTCCATGGTTGGCTGATAGGGCTTCAGTGTCAAACTCCATTTTCATGTGTGTATATGTAAAATTAATCAACAGACCCAGCAACTAACAGAAATGTCCTTGTAGAGCCTGAGGTTAAACATCTGTCTGCAATGATGTTTCCTGAAAAGCTTTATGTAATGGACAAAGTAGCTGAGAGGTGGGCATTAAATGTGGACCTAAGGTCAAGGCAGACACTTGAGGGGAAGTGCTGGGTTTCAGTGAACTGGCAGTCTCAACCTTCTATCCAAAGGTTACCACCTTAGACACAAAAAGCTTTTAAAGCTCTTGTCTCTGTGTTGCCTCACTGCCTTTAGCATTAAATACTTATGAATATGCTTCTGTGAGCATATTTCCCCTTCAAAGTGACTTAAATATGGATAGATCATCAAGAAATACCCATCTTAGAGATCATAATAACTTTACTGAGTTTGGTAAAAATGTTTGATTGTTGCCCCTCAGTTTGAACCTGTTAAGTTCATTTAGTAAAGGTTATAAAAGCAATTGGAGGATGGCTTGAATATGAATTCTCCTAATATTAGGAAGAGTTTGTGACATGTCATCTAGTAAAATGATGCAACTGAGAGAATACTATCACGGACTTGATCCTGGGCTCTACTACTTATTGGGAATGTTACAGAATTTATTTCCTTGTCAGATACCATACATCATGGTATCTGCTTAGCAGCATCTTAGGTGTGCATCTGTGCTTATGAAACCTCTACTGACTCTGGAATCTGACAGAAAATCCCTCTGGAACCAGACTCAGGAAATTCATCCTATGTTTTTGTTACTATAATTGATATTCTAAAAGAAAAGATTGCCTGAAAATATACAAATAATCAATTATTGAAGAAAATAAATTTCAATACTGTCAGAAAACTCTTTGCCCTAGCTATTGAATGGAAAGGTAATGACGTTATGAATAACCTATATGTATGCTACTTATTTAGTATAGAAAAGAATTAGAGATCTGTGAGAGGTACCATGGTGTAAATGGATGGATTACCAGGTATGAGTTATTTGATTGGAAGTATTGGAAGTGACTGATATTCAAATAGCCTGAGCTGAATAGCAGGTTTCTTGTTCAGAATGCTTGAAGTTGAAAAGTCAATTAAATTTTTATACAATTTTCCTTATGTCAGGTTGATAATGAATGATAAGATGTTTTCAAATACAAAATGAACTTATATCAACTATGTAATTAATGGACATCTGCTATGGAAATTTAATGGCTTCTAGCACAAATTTTGAAGATTAATAATTTTTTTACCCATTCCCCTTGACCTGGAGCATATACACATACATTTATACTTATATGCACACATATGTGCATATATAAGCATATACACATTTGCACACATTTACTCATATATGTCCATATATATGCATAAAATATTTTAACATGTATTTGTGAACATATATGTTTATGTCTATATAAAATTGACATATCTGTTGATTCATCCTTAAATGAGAGTTAAAAAATGTCATCTTTTCAAAATAACTGCTTGCTCAAAAGTCAATGAGAGATGGGCTTATGCAGAATATTCGCTGGCTTGGTAGCAGGGAATTGGAAACAGGGGACAGCATCAGTCAAGCATTATTATGGATTTCAAGAATACAAGTTGATTTTGTAGACAGATGCATGTAGTTGGCAGAATAATGCTCACATAAAGACATCCAGGTCTTATAAATATGCTATTTTCCATGGGATGTGACAGATGTGATTAAATATGACCTTAAGATGGGAAGATTAGCTTTGATTATCCAAAGGAGCAAAATGTAATGAGCAGCACTCTTAAAAATCAGAAGAAAAAGGAAGAAAATGTGGCATGGCTGATGTGGCATAATTGCTGGAGTAAGTCCATGATATAAGAATGTCAGTGGTCTCTGAGTTTGAAAATACAATAAATGAATTCTCCCATAAAGAATACAAAAAAATCTGCCCAGCTAATAGCTTTCCTTTATCCTCACTTCTTACCTCCTGATTTGTTTGAGGATAAGTTCATTTTTTTAAGCCATTGAGTCCATATAAACCTATTATAGCAATTATTAAAAACAAAAGAAAAAATGAATGCAGTGTCTAACATGGTAACCAACTTAAACTATCCATCAATAAATGCAGAACAGTTTAGGTTTGTTGGATTAATAAATGAACAAAGATTGAAAAGGTATCTTTTACTAAGGTATCTCTCCATAGGGATGGTCCCAAAGAAGATATGGTAATGGATGAAGAGATATCTTCTCACATATTTTCTCAGCTCTTAAATTCACATGAAACACATCCTTAGGAGTTCACCTCTCAAACCACCAAAATATAAGCAGGTTTTGTAAGATGCATTTGGTGGAGTGTAAATACAATATTACCAAATTATTTGCTTATAAAGGAAATAAGTAGCCTCAAATCTCAACCATGACATCATCATTTATATGTCCTCACACATAACATTCAATCTTGGCAAAATATAATATATAAATGCAATGGGCTATAGGTAAAGGAAAGAATGCAACAAAAGGTGGCAAACACAAATCTACTTAGAGTTTCATCCCTCACCTCAAATCGTTAGATGAAATATTTGAGAATTCTAAGTCATGAAGTGGTTTTGAAACATCCATTGTTAGATTTTTTCACTATGACAAACATATCAGAATGACTTCAGTACTTATGTTTTGCTTTTTGCTAAAGATATTAGAAGTTTAAATGGGCACAAATTGGCTTTAAAGACATTTGGCCTATGGTGCGGCAACTTATTTAGCTGTGGAGCACGCCACATAGAATGCTTGCTCACACCAGAGTGTCTTGGAAGGGACGTCATGAATAAATATGGCATTGATCAATGTGACCCGGGCTTCGAACCAGAGCTCACCTGACAGTTCTGGAATCTCCAGAGAGAATAGTGAAAAACATTAAAAATATTCATACTTGTATGTTTGTGTGGGGGTAGGTGGGTATGAGCGCCAATATGCCTGGAGGTCACAAAAGGGTATTGGGTCTTCTGGAGCTGAAGTTATTGGATAGTAAACTGTTGAACATCCAGTGTAAATACTGGGGACTGATCCCTGTTCTTTTTGAAAGAATAGTTTGTGCTCTTGACTTCTGAGTCCTCACTCTAGCATCTAGACTATACAAAATTGGAAGTCACATTCTATTACCCTAAGGATTTCTCAACATCCCACCTGCTGAGTTATACTAGTATAATATTATACTAGTATACTAGTATATACAAAACATAAGCCTTTTCAGGGAACAGTTCATATTCACACCATGATACATGCTAAGATCCCCTTTCTAAAGCTTTTTGGACTTTCTAGTTCTTTATGTGATAAAGAAATTTTAGTTTGAAAGGATATCTTGAATATATTAAATATTCCCAGAATTTCTGTAGCTTTATAAAACCAAAACTTATATGTGATTCATGCAATGTTCTTTTGGAGTAAACTTAATGGTATGAACCTGAATGAACATTGATGGATTTATACATATTCACATTTTTGTCCCCTCGTTTTTCTGGTCATCTATGTGCAGTCATTAGTTGAAGACTATAATTACAGTAGGGAAATATATATATATATATATATATATATATATATATATATATATTCTTAATTTCATTGTAACTAGAAGATGCTAAGGATTACCATATTTTATTGCTTTGCTCTTGGTCTATTAATATGCAAAATTCTAATTTTTGAAAAATGGACTTAAACCTTTTGTTACCAATTTATTAGGTTCTCAGATAGTGCTTAGTTTTTGTCCACAGGTAACATACTGTAATTCCAACTTCATGAAGAGTCCAATATAATCACTCTGTTTACACAAACTCCCAAGTCTCCTGAGCTTGTATAGGTCTTCCCTTATGGTCTGAAGTATCCTGCATGTCCAGAAAAGCAAGTGTCCCTTATAGTTGGTCTAGGCCATTATTGGGAAATAAAGGTATTGTGATGGTGATGTTCATTTTCAAGTGGAAAAGTGAGTCATTTGCAGAGTCTCACTGGGAACAAAGTTTGAGAACTGCAGAACCTGCAGACATGATCTCTCTGGCCCTCATGATATCCTCCAGATTTCTTTTGTTATTCATGCCTCATTTGGCTTCAAATGTAGTGAGAGGGACAAGGTTTTATTACAACTCACAAAGTAATTTAGTATATATGTTAGGATTGTTTAAACTTTTTAAGCATATCTACATTGATCATAACTACAGTCAGATTTTTTTCTGTCTCTTTCCTCATATCCATGTTCATCACTTTGAAATTGTGGCTACACTGAAGCTATGAAGATTCCATGGAATGATGTCACAGGGAATAATCTGTGTTTTAAAGCTGCGTTTTTGAGGTTAATCTTAAACATAATTAAATTTAGCAAATTCATGTATACATTTTGATGGTATTTACAAAATGTACAGTTGTGTAACCTGTGCCACGGTATGACATGAAACATTTCTAGAACACTAAAGACTTCCATCATTCACCTTAGCAATCAATGTCTGTTACCCTATACAACTGTTGATCTGCTTTTTGTCAGTAGAGTGCAGTTCATTCTGTATAGAGTTTCTTGTAAAAGGAATCACATGGTGTGTGCTATTTTGCCCCTAGATTATTTTTCTCGTTAGTGATTTTGAGATACATGCTTCTTTCGCATCTGTGTGCATTAGTACTGTGCTTTACATTTCCTTGATTTTTATTCTGAGTTGTGTCTTGTCCTATGAATACAATGTCTGCCTCTTTGTTACTCTTTTGATAGATATTTGGATCATTTCCAGTTTGGAATTGTCATGACTTATGACCCATAACATTTTCTGTGAAGAGAACATGATTTCATGTGTCTTTGAAAAATATGGATGCAATAAATATGGGACATGTATGTTTAATTCTATAAGTAACTGTCAACATGTGTGTTTTTTACATTCCCACTAGCAATTTATGAGTCTCAGTTATTCTCTCCAACATGGAACATATTAATTTGTTTTGATTTCAGCCATTCTTGAATTATGCACTGATCTTTTTGGTGATATTTATTTCCTTTCTATGAAATTATGCTATATGTCTTTTATGTGAATGTATATCTTCTTTAATAAAGTGTCTCTTCAAGTATTTTGTTTCCCTTCTTTGTCTTATTGAGTTATTGAGCTCTATATATAGAGTTAGAGGGGGAAAAGATCATTTGTCAAATATTTATAAAACAAATATTTTTTTCTCACTCAGTGACTTGCCTTTACAGTCTCAAAAAGGAGTTCTGTGCTGAGAAGTCTTTGATTTAGATAAACTTAATATATCAGTTTTTGTCTTTTATGGCTTTTGTTTTTTGCATCCCATCAAAGATGTCACTACCATCCACAAGGTTACAAATATTTTCCCAATCATTTTTTTCAAAAACTTTGTAGTGTTCTACTTCTTACATTTGAATTGATTCTATCAGTTAGAGAGAGAATTTTTTCGAGAGAATTTTGGTGAGAATTAAGGTAAAAATTCATTATTTTCAACTTTCAGTTCACTATATTTGAAAATGTATTTATTTATCCAGTGAGTCACTTTGCAAACATTTTGAAATGTCAACACACTGTATACACATTCCTTTTGAATTTTCAATATGTCTTACATGTTTGTAATATTTCTTACTAAACTGCCTTGTTTTTACTCATATTAGAGTTATTGAATTATTGCAGAGCAAACACTACAACTTGGGTTTATTTTTATATCAATTTCAGATACTTGAATTCACTTATTTGCAATTTCATAATTAAAAAAAGATTATCAAGTGTTATTCCATTCATATAGGTATACATATAGCTATACAACTATTCATACATACATACATACATACATACATACATACATACTTACATATGTGATGGCTGTTATAGTTTGTCAACTTGATTACATCTAGAATGAAATGCAATCCACCAATGGAAGATACAACTTTCAAAGATGTTTTTGACTTAGTTTGAAGTGAATAAATCTACATATAGTCCAGTCCTTTGAGGTGGGAAGACACATCTTTCATCTGAATCTGAGCCAGGAAGACATACCTTAAATACGGGCCATAACTTCTGAAGGAATTCTATATAAGGACATAGAAGAAGGAAGTTTTTGTCTTTGCCTACTTACTATTTCTGCTTAGCACATCCATTCCTTCCCCAACATTGGAATCTATGTCTTTGGGATTCTAGCATATACTGAAGACAAGCTGGGACATCTAGCTTGTGAACTGAATAACTACTGGATTCTTGGACTGTCCCTTCACATCCAGCCACCTGTAGAATTAACTGGACTACAGCCTGCAAGTCATTACAATAAACTTAGTAAACCCCATATAAATACAAGTTTCCTATGTCACTCTTTCATAATGTTCCCCAAGTCTTAGGCTAGGGAAAATTTTATACATCTATATGTGAAAATGGATTCCACAACTCTGCATTTTGATGGGTTGTGGTTTTCTCTAGTGACCTCTGTCTGTTACAAAGAGATGTTTCCTTGATGAGGGGAAAACTTCACTTTACTGTGTACATAAAGACAAATGACAAGCTTCTGTGGAACCATAAGGTACCATGTTTACTTCCTAAGAAGGGAGGCAGCCAACAGTCCTACCCTACTATGATGTCTAATACATCCATGGCTGGGGTTGCACAATAACCCTGAGGATGAAGTAGTGGCACACTACCTCTGCACTAGCCAAAAGCTCTCTAGTTGGACTTAAGACCCACTCATGAAAAGGGAAATAAAGCTTCATACTCAAACTCACCTAAATACTCAGTGATAGTGGAGTGATTTGGGGATGAGAATCTAAAGTCAATATTGTACTAAACCAGCATAGCACTTAACAATATTATCTTATTTCTGATTAAGAATTTTATACCCATGTAAGATGTATTTTGATCAAATCCACTTCCCCATTACCTCTCTAATTCTTTGTTTACCACTTTTACATCCCTTTACATGCTCCTTTTCATTTATTTCCTTTCAAATAGTGTTTTTATAGGCAGTGGGCTGTAGGGAGTTGCAGAATTAACATTTACCACAAACCAGTCACAAGGGCAGCAAGAGTGAAGAGAAATAAGCAGGAGGCCCTCTATTCCTGTGCAAGTGGGTAGGTTGGGCTCTGGATTATTGATGGGGAAACCTTAGTTCACCTGTGGTTAGTACGTATGGTCAGGGATGAACAGGGATTTAATGGCTGTAGCTCAAGACTGACCACTTGAGATTTACTTTTCTTGACATGTGAGCCTTGATTTCCTCCTTTTGAGCAATGTTTAGGTATTCCCTTCTCCTTCCCCAGGACTTTACAGCAGAGGCCTGCAGGGATCATCCATAAGAGAAAGTCAAGGTCCATGACTTCAGCAGGGGTCACTTGTTGATAGCGTTGAGTTTCCTACGGAGTCTAATTTTTTTCAGCCTGAATGTGCATGGATGGAGGACATCTGCTGCAATATTAAATGGTTGCTCTGCTATTTACCATATGCATCTTTAAATTATTATAGCACAATTGTCCCAATTTTGTATCTAGTTGGTAATAATTTCGTAATTGTATTTTTTTTATTTTCTCTTTCTCAACTTGTGGGGTTGTTGTTCCATACTTTATTTTGACATACACAGTAGAGAACGTGAAATGTTACTATTGCTTTGAATATAGTTATCTTTAAAGAGATTAAGCAAAATATTAAAAAATACCATTTCTTTCTGTGTATTTTCCTCCCTGGTGCTTCAACCTTATTTAGAACTGACACATATTTACATATCATCATATTATTTTACTGGAATTTGTCTTAACAATTCTTTTAATTACAGGATGGCAAGAATTTATATGAGTTTGTCTTTTTAAAATATAGCTTCATTTTACACTTTTTATATAATTATATATTATAATTATTTTATTAATTTTTCAATGATGTTGATCAATTTTTCTTCAGGTTAGGAATGCTTGTTTCCATTCTTGGTGATTTTTTTTGTTTATTTATGCTGGAGATCAACTTTCTTTCTTTTTTTAAACTTAGCCTTTTTTTCTTTCCTTCTTTTTCATGGGTTTTGGACACTAATGTATTATTGCTCATTTTGACATTTAGTTAAATCACTTAGAAACAGTTGAATTACTTAGAATAATAGTTTGAAACTCATTCTTTCAAGTAGTAGTCAAGAAGCTTCTTCATTTCCTAAGTTTTATTTGTCACAATAATAATAGATAATATTGTGAACTTATTATGTAGTCCCCTTTGCATCTTGAGCTCTTATCTAAATAGTAGGAAAAATATTTGCAGTGTCATGCTTGTCTTGGATGTGACTTTAACTACCATCTATTGCTTTCCTCCTTACATTTGGTGTTTTTCTCCTATACATTGAGAAATGGAGTCCTTTAGAATCCTGAAATTAAGCCATTGGATGTCACAGTAGCTCTTTTCTGCACAACTTTCCTCCCTTCTGTATTCTGGTTTCTGAAGTTCACAAACTTCAAATTTTCCATCCCCAAACAGTACAGCTTTGCAAAGAGGTAAGTTTCACTTTTCCTTTGTAAAATTTTTACTTTGGCTTATCTCCAAAGCCACAATCTATATTTGCTTCTTTTTCTCAGAGTTTTTAATTTTATCTGCTTGTTGACACTCTTCTGAAAAACCTTATTTCACATTTCTTCATTTTTCTAACTATTTAAAAAGAAAACAACAATAATATTACATAATTCTATGTAATTTCTTTTTCACTAGAGATGATGTTGCCTGCATGTCTCTGTTTGAGTATGAGTATGCTATTTGAGACATCCTAGTTTTATCTACTATTTTCAGTTCAGAGACAGTATTTTCACTGTGGCACTACATTTGCAGAAACATTTTTTTTTTCAAAATGGCCAATTCCCTCCAGAAAGTGTGTCTTTCTTATAGTGCTTTCACAATAGAATGAAGTTGTGGTCAACAGACACTAGTACTTTGATTCTCCTCAATCTCTTCTGTGTAGATGCCAGTTGAGAAGTCATGTGGTCTTTCCAGAGGAAATAACAGACATGAGCTTTACCAGATTCTTTGGCCTTATATATTACAAGTCAATCACCATCATCATTTCTTTGACCTCAGATAACAACTTTGTTAGTGACAGCTTCATTTGTAATGAGTCTTTGCCACATAGTTTATATGTATTTACTTCTTGTTGTAGTGAATAACTTGAGCTGACCTTGAGACTAGGTATCTAAATTTTAGTGAAACACAGAAATGACAGAATGTAGATAGTGTATCGCCCTGATATGTCCTGCAAATTTTTTTGGATTAAATGGACCCCATAATACAGCTGTGTGTAAGAGGGGTAGGGAAATTCATTTAGCTGTGCAATCAGAAATGAGATAATAGATTTAATGTACTGTTATTCCAAATTTATGCAAGGCTGCTGCAGATTTTACCAATTCAGTTTCTGTGTAAGAGTATATCCATTTACCTCATGACCATGCACTCTCAAAAGTAGTGTCAATTGATTAGTCAAGTCCTAGAAGAAATAGTGACTCAATAGAGAAACTTGAAGTTTGCTGAATGTTAGCAGCAAAAGTTTTCTTTCTGGATTTGAGAATAGGCTAATGATGCTTGTCAGAAAGATGGAGAATATTTATGAGTCCAAAGCCATTAAAATAATGAAACTTTTTAAAGCCCTTGGATTCAACATCTTCGCTCAAGCAGCTGTGAATAGTAACAATTGTTTCCTCGTAATTACTCACTCAATGGTGTTTCATACTAAATCTAGTTTAGATGTCAGCCTTTAAAATCTGATAATGATAGAGAACTTCACATAATAATGAAACAGAAGAGAGAATGTTTCCTGAGAACCCTGACTGCCCACACACTCTGTCCTTAAAAGCCCAGCAGATTGATGGCCCCAAGAACATCTGTGATGGGAACAACTGCACACATGAACTCATTGGAAAGTGTAAAAAGTGTTTCATTTAGAACAGGTCTTCTATATTTAGAAAAGAGGCCAATCCTTGGGTAGCTGTTCCTAAGGAGAGGATCATGAAAAAAATGACCTGTGAAAACTAGAATGGTCTAATAACTTGGTCTATTTTGCAACTTAATTGATATTTCTGAACTAAATCTGGGAAGTGAGAAAACATCTCTCAAACATACTTTAAGTGTTATTCTTCCTTGAAACATTTTGACAGTGAGTAGTTGAAACTCTCTTCCCAAAGGTCAAGCTTCAAGAACATCAAAAGGTTAGAATAAACTGATTGAAATAAAGTTTGAATCCGGTTAAACAAAGATCCTGTGAGGAAGATATGTCACAAACACCACTTCTAATATTTCCCTTCCTTTTCCACAATGTAGCCGACAGTTGTTTTATGTGTCTATCTTCAGATGGGAAAATACATCAATGGCATTGATAATTTTTCATTAGATATGAGTTTTGAGTTAAACATTCATCAGCATGAGAATTTCATTTAAATTGAATTCTCAGTAATTAGACCAGTGAAGAGCAGGAGAAAACAATTTTCATTAATTATTTAGTCATTCATTTAGCAAAATCCTAATGCTTATCTTATTATAGTTTATTTACAGGATAGGAAGTGTAGAAAAAGAGATGAAAATTTCTCAGTTCCACATGATTTGCATTTGACTAGATGGAAAAAATATTACAAATGTAGACAAACTATAACAAGTATTAAGTTATTCAGTGAACTAAAAGTAGTGGAAATGTTAACTGTATTTCAATGATAAAGGATGAGCAGAGAAATATAATTTTAATAAGATTGATTCAGGTAAAAACACTAAAATCTGATAAATATTTTTGTAAATACCTATCAGTCTAACCATAAAAATGCAATCATGGGCAAAATGTTGGACCAATGCAATTTCAAGATCCCAAGGCCTCCCTGAGCTCCATCTACTCAGCCAACATGTCAATATTAACAAGGAAGAGAGATGAATCTATGATAAAACAATCTTCATAGATTGAATGTCTTTTTAATAACAGAAGTTTCTGTCCTAAAATTCTGGATGTTCAGTTTACAGTCAAGTAAATTTCAGATGTAACCTTAAATACATGCCTACTTGTCATCGGTAGTACATTTTAGCTGTGTCCTTACAATGTGGAAGAAGAAAAAAAAACAATCTGCAAGTGCATTGTTTATAAGTATACAATATTCCCCCCCCAAAAAAAAACACCTCCTGAAAGACAAAATTCAGGTGGTACTGGGGTTAGATTTCAACATATGAATTTCTTGGAGAAGCAAACATTCAAATCATAGTAGTAAATTTTTTGAGCAGGTTGAATTGAGGAGCATAATCAGACTCATGCTTCCATTGGGTACTTTTCTTATTTAATTATTCACAAACTTAGTGTATAGTGTAAGGAAATCATCAGTCAACTTAGGCAGCTTATGATAATTATCTAGGCAAGAAATGACCATGGTTTGGACATGATGGTAAGAATGGATGTCATGAAGTATTGTTCTGGATATATTGAAGGTAAAATAAACAAGATTTTCAGTGTTTAGCTGAGGAATTTAATACTATGTTAAAGATTTGACCAAAGCATTTGTAGACCTATGGGAATTGATACTCTTAAAGTAGGAAAGAAACTTTACATTTATGATGTTATTGACCCAGAAATAGATAGTGAGTTGGATACAGAACTCAGTGGTTGGATACAGAATTCAGTGGCTGGATATAGAGATATTTAATTCAGGAGAAGAACGCTAGGTAAAATAATGTGCAAACTCGAGTATCACTAATTATTAGATATATCCAAAGCAATGGAATTTTGGGGCCTCTAAATAATAAAACAATGTGGCAAATGAAGAAAAAAATCCAAATAACTGATGTAGGATTCTTAAAAGTGAAATGATACATATCTTAGGGGGCTAAATTTTTTGAATAGCATATATGATAGTTAAACTTCATTGTGAACTTGGCTGAATTTTTAATCAACCTGGAAGCATACTTCTAATGAATCCATGAGGACGTTTCTGGAAACTTCTAACTTTCTCAGGAGGAAATACCTACTGTGTGGACAACACTTTAACAAGTGGTAAAGTCCCAAAATGTCCATTTATGCCATGTTTTGGTGAATCACTCATTGTTTCATTCTTTCCATTTCCTGTGAACATGAGAGAAGCTGACTTTTTTTTTTTAAAGACTAATTTCTTTGGGGAAAGAAATGTAAAGACAACATAGCCATAGCATTCAGGCTTTGGCATGGCTAATGCTCACTGCTATTATTAGGATTAATGTTGACAGCAGAAGTATCTGGAAAATTTTGCAGACTTGTTACAAAAGGAGTACTAACAAGTTCAAGGTTGGAGAAAAGGGGAGCACAGCCAAAGTATCTCAATTGAAGTCTATGACTTAAGAAAATGCAAATTCACTTGAAAGCGTAAATCGTAAACTGATACTATCACTGAAAGGGTTTCCTGCCCATAATCTATCCAGAAAGTTCAACTATGTTTATAGCAGCATTATTTATAATAACCAGAACCTGGAAGTAACCTAGATGCCCCTCAACTGAAGAATGGATAAAGACAGTGTGGTATATTTACACAATGGAGTACTACTCATCAGAAAAAAACAAAACAAAACAAAACAAAAAAACCCAAAAAAACAAAAGACAAAAACCAACGGAATCCCGAAATTCAAAGGCAAATTGATGGAACTACAT
This sequence comes from Cricetulus griseus, assembly GCF_003668045.3. Taxonomy (NCBI): domain Eukaryota; kingdom Metazoa; phylum Chordata; class Mammalia; order Rodentia; family Cricetidae; genus Cricetulus; species Cricetulus griseus. Next base: position 109,168,669 of record NC_048598.1, on the reverse strand, counting down.
AAAACCAGAATAAGTGAGGTAACCCAGTCACAAAAAGACAAACATGGTATGTACTCACTCATATATGGATGTTAGACATAGAGCAAATGATTACCAGCCTACAATCCATACTACCAGAGAAGCTAAGAGTCAAGGAGGACACTAAGAGAGACATATATGTTACCCTGGAGAGGAGGAAAAAGACAAGATCTCCTGAGCAAATTGGGAGCATGGGGGAGAGGGGAGGAAGCTAGGAGAATGGGAAGGGGAGAAGAGGAGGGGAGAGGGGGACATGAGGGAGCAGGAAGGTTGAGTTGGGGGAAGAATAGAGGAGAGCAAAATAAGAGATACCATAATAGAGGGAGCCATTATAGGTTTAAGGAGAACTCAGGCACTAGGGAAATCTACATGGATCATACCAACTAATAATCTAAGCAACAGAGGAGAGGCTACCTTGAATGTCTTCCCCTGATAGTGAGATTGATGACTAACTCATATACCATTCTAGAGCCGTCATCCAGCAGCTGATGGAAGTAGAAGCAGACACCCACAGCTAAACACTGAACTGATATGGAATCCAATTGCAGAGAAGGAGGAGTGATGATCTAAGGGGTCAAGACCAGGCTAGTAAAACCCACAGAAACAACTGACTTGAACAAGGTGAAGCTTATAGTTCCCAGACAGATAGCTGCGTAACCAGCATTGGACTTATCCAGACCCCATGAAGTGGATGTCAGTGTTTAGGCCTCAGAAATCTATAGGGCCTCTTATAGTAGATCAGTAATTATACTTAGCATAGGAATAGATTTTGGGAGCCCATTCCACATAGAGGGATACTCCCTGAGCCTAGACATATGGGAGAGGTCCTTGGCCATATCCCAAAGGATATCACAGATTCTGAAGTTCCCTATGGAAGGATACACCCTCCTTGCGGTGCAGAAAGGGTATGGGATAGGTAGGGTTTAGTGAGGGGGAGAGGAGAGGGAAGGAAGGGAGGTAGAGGGAACTGGGATTGACATGTAAAAGAAGCTTGTTCCTAATTTAAAATAAAAAATGGAAAAAATTTAGAAAAAGAAAAGGAAATGCAAATTCAATTGAAAGTATAGTCACTGAACCTATACTGTCACCAAATGGGTTTCCTGCTCATAATCTTCTACCCAGGAAGTGTTTTCTCAGGGACACCATATAGAAGCTATGTATCTTAAGCTGGCATGAATATTTGACAGCAAGTTAGCCATAATATCATGAAATGAAAATGATACAGTTAAAGTCATATAGGATTGCAAAATAATTTCAGGAAGATATGGAGGAAAGCCAATGTATATTAGGGTTTTACCTCCTGCAAGGAGACCATCTCATGAAGCTGGGAACATGAAGCTTAATGAGCAATGGATCTCTCAATATTTTGGAGAAGCCAGGACTTGGAAAAATTCACTAGAGGACAACTATACACATGAACTATGGACATAAGAATTGGAGGGGTAGTGTAGCATAATTTTCCTTTTATTTTGAATCATCTCAGATTTTAGAGATTGTCTTGAATCTCTGAAAAACTGAAAAATAATGTATATGGGTGTTTTGCTTGCATGTAAATCTCTTCAATGCTTTCATACCTTATACCCATGGTGGCCAAAAAGGGGATAAGATATTTTGGAATAAGAGTTTGTTGTGAGTCAGCATGTGGGTGCTGCAAATTAAACCAAGGAGATCTATAAGAGGAGCTGATGGTTTTAACCACTGAACCATTGCCCCATCTCCAGCCCCTTTAGATATTTTAACAGCATCAGAATTGTCAAAAACCACTTAAACTTTCAGGGATGATTTAATTCTAAACTATAAAATGAAAACATATTAAGGACTACAGATGTGTTGTTTGGATGTAAAATTATTTGGGGCTGTTTCACTGACCAGAGGTAGAACGGATATAGGTAATTATGTGGACTTGACTGAATATAGATTCTCAGTAAATGTGAACAAACTCATGGGTCTATCTCTGAGGGTATTTCTCAAAATGCTTAATTAAGGAAGAAGGCTCGCCTCGAGTTTGAGGACACCTCCCTATGTGTGAAGTATCCTGAATGTAGAAAACAGAGAAAGCAAGATTAGAAGAAATATCATCTTTCTGCTTTCTGAATACAGAAGAGTGTTTGTGTCACCCTCTTGCTGTCATGTCTCACCCACTATAATGGACTGTGCCCTCAAATGAAAGACAAAATTAACTCCTTTTTAAAGCATTTGTTTTCATGCACTATAGATTGATCTTATTATTCATTCCCCAGAACAACGGCATTAAACAATGTATGCATAAACACACTCACACACAAAATGAGAATCTAAGCAAACAGGTTATAAATTTGAGTCATAGCTCAAAGTCAATCGCATTTACACAAATTGACAAAATTCAACACAAAGCAAAACCAAACAAAAAGTATAAAAAAAATATCATCGAGTTCATTATATATTGGCCAAATACTCTGGATCATGGTGCCTACTTTGGAGTGAAGTTGACATAACCGATTAACACTCACATGGAGAAAACTGATACTTTTTCTATGTCAACAACTATCAGTTGTAGATAGCTTGTATGTTAGAAGTAGGACCCTGTGTCTATTTTCTATTCTCTGTGCAGTAACCCTGTCATCAGTTATTAGAGAGCTAACCATAGCTTTTGCAATCACCAGTAAAGTTAAGGGTGTTCCATGGGACCCTTTTGTCCAACTGTTCCATTCTTAAAATTACTTTGTCAGGTATTGAGTTACATCAATATGAAGTTAATGCAGCAAATAACTTCCATATGCACAAGTAGCATTTTAATAAGTTCTAATCTTTATATTTCTTTTTCAGTTTCATCTCCTAAATATATAAATAAAGAAGTATAATCACATGGGAAATTGATATATTACATTGGTTGATGGAATGAGAACTAACATGATACAGAGAATTAAACTGCAGTTTCAACAGCTGTTGTTTTATCAAAATTAATTAATGAAAAAGAGTAATCCTGACCAACAAAACTAAGAATAATAAGGTTGAAGTATGGTGATGGCTCAGTATGAAGAAATTGCCATTAAATCTGATGACCCAAATCCAATCTATAAAACCAAGGTGGTGGAATAAGAGAACTGACTTTGATGTCCATATGTCCATATGCATTGTGACATTTCAGTGTACATGTGCATACACATATGAGTATACATACTAATTACTTGAAAATTCCTTAAGCTAATTCATTGCGACGTCTAACCAAATATTCTATTGCCAGTATTCAAAACATAGTATTGACAATTAATTGGTCCTGTTATTACAATTGCACTAATGATTTTTAATTTGTCCTTTAATTTTGATATAATTACATAATTTTTCCATTCCTTTTCCTCTCATAGAACCCACCTACATATCACTCCTTTCTCTCTTTCAAAATCTTGGCCTCTATTTTTATTAATTGTTATAACTTGCATATGTGTATAAATATACACAACACACATTATATTGCAATTATATGTATATAAAATATAACCAGCCATTATGTGTAATTTAACTTGAATTTATGTTTACAGGGCTGAGTCTTTAGTATTGGATAACCAATTAAGTTGTTTCAGCCTACAGAAGAACATTTCTTGTACTCTTAGTATTACTTAGCTACCTACAGTGCTTCCAAATAGCTATAACATCACTAATCCCTTGAAGTCAGAGATTGATAGAGAATTTTTCAGTTTTTTTCACCCTGCCAACCTTTAATGCAGCAAGTCTTTTTTTTAAATTTTTTAATTTTTTACAAATTATAATTTCACATGTCAATCCCTTCTCCCTCTCCCCCCTCCCCCCAATCCCCCACCATCCCCTCCCCCCTCCACTCCCCATAGAGGGTAGAGCCCTCCATGGGGGCTCCCAAAATTCCACAACATCATCCTGGGACAGGCCTAGGCCCTCCCCCATTTGTCACAGATGTGTGCATCCCTTCAGGTGGGATGGGCTCTCAAAGTCCCTTCTTTTTTTTCATTCATTTATTTAGCTCATAAATAAATTCATGCACAATTATGATACACAATACAGTATAATCACAATGGCATGGCTAAATTAAACCAATTAACATGTTATATGACACATATTCATCATTTTTGTTTTGAGAACACTTAAAGTATACTATCTCACAACTTTTAAAATATAGCATATTGTAATCAACCATATTTATCATGCTCTCAGTAGACTTCAAGACTTCACAGGGTCCATGCCTCTTGTCCAAATGCAGTTTTATATCCTTAAACCAATTGTTTCCCCACTGTTAAAAACCCACATTGAAGCCTAATAGCCACAATATTGCTCTCTCTTCCTGTAAGTTCATCATTTCTAGGTTACACATAAAATTGAAATAGTGTAACATTTGTCTTCCCATGTGTCACTTATTTTTTTTTGGCAAGAATATAACTTTACTACTTATTAAAGATGAAATCAAATTTGCATGCACAGGTGAGCACTCTCTGAAACACCTTGGATTCATCACATATTTGAGTTTCAATTAGCATATATATATATATATATATATATATAGAGAGAGAGAGAGAGAGAGAGAGAGACAGAGAGACAGAGAGACAGAGAGAGACAGAGAGAGACAGAGAGAGAGAGCAGTAATGGCAATATGTTATGCATCAATAGCAGCAACAGCTTTTCCAGGTTCTGCAGTCATTTGAACAAAATTGTAGAGACATCCAGCACACTCCATTTAAAAACCAAAAACCAAAAACAAAAACCAAAAACAAACAAACAATAACAACAAAAAAGTAAAAAACAACATCTGAGAAAACAGCGCAGTTCTGTTACTATTGTGGTACTTGGCACCATTTTTTTTTTAATTAGCATCTCAGTCATCATCTGGGAGGAAACCATTCTGAGCAACATCATTAAAAACAGCTCTGATAAAGCATGGTCACTAAAATGTATCATAAAGCAGGACCACATATGAGTGAGTACATATCACGTTTGTTTTTTGTGATTGGGTTACCTTGCTCAGAATGGTTTCTTCAAGTTCCATGCCTTTTCCTGCAAATTTCAAGATTCCATTTTTTTTTTCTGCTGAGTAGTACCCCATTGTGTAAATGTACCACATTTTCTCTATCCATTCTTCGGTTGAGGGGCATCTAGGCTGCTTCCATTTTCTGGCTATTACAAATAATGCTGCTATGAACATTGTTGAACATATGTCCTTGTTATATGAATGTGCTTCTTTTGGATATATGCCTAGGAGTGGAATTGCTGGATCTTCTGGTAGACTCATTCCCATTTTTTTGAGGAGTCACCATACTGATTCCCAAAGTGGCTATACAAGTTGACACTCTCACCAGCAGTGGAGTAGTGTTCCTCTTTCCCCGAATCCTCTCCAACATAAACTGTCATTGGTATTTTTGATTTTAGCCATTTTAATAAGATGGTATCTCAGAGTTGTTTTGATTTGCATTTCCCTGATGACTAAGGATGTTGAACACTTTCTCATGTGTCTTTCAGCCATTTTAGATTCCTCTATTGAGAATTCTCTATTTAGTTCTGTACCCCACTTTTTAATTGGATTGTTTGGTGTTTGGGAGACTAGCTTCTTGAGTTATTTGTATATTTTGGAGATCAGCCCTCTGTCAGTTGTGGGGTTGGTATATCTTTTGCCAGACAGTGGGCTGCTGTTTTGTCTTGCTGACTGTGTCCTTTGCCTTACAGAAGCTTTTCTGTTTTAGGAGGTAACCTTTATTAATTGTTGATCTCAGTGTCTGTGCTACTGGTGTTATGTTCAGGAAGCAGTCTCCTGTACCAATTAATTCAAGGGTATTTCCCACTTTATCTTCTAATAGGTTCAGTGTGGCTGGGTTTATGTTCAGGTCTTTGATCCATTTTGACTTAAGTTTTGTACAGGGCAAAAGTCTAGTGTCTATCTGTAGTCTTCTACATATCTGCAACCAGTTATGCCAGCACCATTTGTTGAAGATGTTCTCTTTGTTCCATCGTATAAATTTGGATTGTTTGTCAAAAATCAGGTGTTCATAGGTGTGGGGGGTAATATCAGGGTTTTCAATTCTATTCCATTGGTCTACCTGTCTATTTTTGTGCCAATACCAAGCTGTTTTCAGGACTATAATTCTGTAATAGAGCTTGAAGTCAGGGATGGTGATGCCTCCAGGAGTTCCTCTATTGTACAGGATTGTTTTGGCTATCCTGGGTCTTTTGTTTCTCCATATAAAGTTGAGAATTGTTCTTTTAAGGTCTGTGAAGAATTGGGTTGGGATTTTGATGGGGATTGCACTGAATCTGTAGATTGCATTTGGCAAGATTGCCATTTTTCTATGTTGATCCTACCTATCCAAGAGCATGGGAGATCTTTCCATTTTCTGGTATCTTCTTTAATTTCTTTCTTTTGAGACTCAAAATTCTTATGGTACAGGTCTTTCATATTTTTGGTTAGTGTTACCCCAAGGTACTTTTTGTTGTTGTGGCACATGTAAAGGCTGATGTTTCTCTGATTTCTTTCTCCACCAATGTGTCCTTGGTATATAGTAGGGCTATGGCTTTTTTTTTAGTTGATCTTGTATCCTGACACTTTGATGAAGGTGTTTATTAGCTGTAGCAGTTCACTGGTAGAGTTTTTCGGGTCACTAATGTAGACTATTATGTCATCTGCAAATAGTGAGAGTTTGACTTCTTCCTTTCCGATTTGTATTCTCTTGATCTCCTTTTGTTGTCTTATAGCTCTAGCTAGGACTTTAAGAACAATATTGAAGAGGTATGGAGAGAGTGGACAGCCTTGTCTGGTCCCCGATTTTAGAGGAATTGGATCGAGTTTCCTCTCCATTTAATTTGATGTTGGCTCTTGGCTTGCTGTATATTGCTTTTATTATGTTGAGATGTGTTCCTGTTATCCCTGATTTCTCCAGAACCTTTATCATGAAGGGGTGTTGGATTTTGTCGAAGGCTTTTTTGACATCTAGTGAGATGATCTTGTTTTTTTTTTTTTTCTCAGTCTGTTTATATGGTGGATTACATTGATAGATTTTCATATGTTGAACCATCCTTGCATCCCTGGGATGAAGATTACTTGATCATGTTGGATGATTTCTCTGATATGATCTTGTATTTGATTTGCTAGTATTTTATTGAGAATTTTTGCATTAATGTTCATGAGGGATATTGGTCTATAGTTTTCTTTCTTAGTTGTGTTTTTGCTTGGCTTGGGTATCAAGGTTATTGTAGCCTCATAAAAGAGTTTGGCAATGTCCCTTCTGCTTCTATTTTGTGGAACAATTGGAGGAGTATTGGTATTAGCACTTCTTTGAATTTCTGGTAAAATTCTGCTGTAAGTCCATCTGGCCCCAGGCTTTTTTTGGTTGGGAGACTTTTGATGACTGATTCTATTAGAGGTTATAGGTATGTTTAAGTTGCTTATCTGTTCTTGATTCAATTATGCTAAGTGATAACTGTCCAGAAAATTGTCCATTTCCTTTAAATTTTCCAATTTTGTGGAGTACAGGTTTTCAAAGTATGACCTGAAGATTCTCTGGATTTCTCATTGTCCATTGTTATGTCCCCCTTTTCATTTCTGATTTTGTTAATTTGCATTATCTCTCTCTGCCTTTTGGTTAATTTGGATAACGGTTTGTCTATTTTGTTGATTTTCTCAAAGAACCAACTCTTTATTATATTGATTCTTTGAATTGTTTTCTTTGTTTCGACTTTATTGATTTCTGCCCTCAGTTTGATTATTTCCTGTTGTCTGCTCCTCTGGGGTTAATTTGCATCCATTTTTTTTCTAGACCTTTAAGCTGTGATGTCAGATCTCTGGTGTGGGTATTCTCTAGTTTCTTCATGTGAGCACTTAGAGCTGAACTGTGAACTTTCCTCTTAGTACTGCTTTCAAAGTGTCCCATAAGTATGGGTATGTTGTGTCAACATTTTCATTGAATTCTAAAAAGTCCTTAATTTCTTTCTTTATTACTTCCTTGACCCAGGAATGTTGAAAATGCGTGTTGTTCAATTTCCATGAGTTGGTAGGTTTTTTGCACTTTGATTTGTTTTTGATTTCTATCTTTAAAGCATGGTGGTCTGATAAGACACAGGGGATTATTCTAATTTTTTTGTACCTGTTGAGGTTTGCTATGTTGCCCAGCATGTGGTCGATTTTTGAGAAGGTTCCATGTGATGCTGAAAAGAAGGTATATTCTTTTGTGTTTGGATAGAAAGTTCTATAAATGTCTGTTAATCCCAATTGGGTCATAACTTCTGAACTAACTTTTCAGATTTATATAACTTTGTTTCAATTTGTTTGGTGTTCTGAGCCACAGTGAACTTGATTATCACTCCAAACTTCATCATACTGGTCTACCATACTGATGATAACTCTTTATGGAATGTTTAAGGGAACAGTAAATGGTCTTGTAGAATACTCCTGTTGTTGAACATGAAAAATAAACTCATTACACTGAGGAGTTTATGTGTGTGTGTGTGTGTGTGTGTGTGTGTATGTGTGTGTGTGTGTGTGTGTGTAGTAGGATATATGTATGTATATATTTTCAGACATACAATATAATTTAATGATTAAATATAGTTTGGTTATTACTTAAATATTGATATTGAAATGAAGAGTCACGTTATTGAATTAAAATGCAAATAAAATCCAGTGAGCTCTCTCTCAGCAGGTAAAGTCACATACTGTGAAGCTCAAAAATTATGGTTTGACCCCAGAATTGATATGGTAGAGGAGCAGATCATCTATGAAATTTGTCATCATACATCCAGATGGATATCAGGACAAACAAGTGCTGGTGTATATATGCATACTCAAAAATAAATAAATAAATAATTAATTAAAATAAATGCAAACAGTAATACTTTCTGGTTGCCAAATATCTAATTTACATATTAAGACAGTGTTTTCATATCATATAACATGACAGTTATTGTTTACATATTAAGTAATGAATTCAGCCTATTCATTGGTACTAACAATCAACAAATAAGCATATGTAGACACCTATATAAAAATTTGAAACTTTAAAGAGAAAGACATTATAAGTTGCCAGAAGAAAAAGAATGATGAATTGTGGTAACACTTAATTTTAAATCTCAATATTAAACCTGTATGGAAAGAAGAATATGGAAAAGTTAAATGATGAAAATTAAATTTGCATCACTAAAACTATGCCGAAATGAGATTTTTTTAGAGAGAGTAAAAGGGTGCATTTAAGACATTCAAGCTAAAATAAGACATAATTTTGTTGAAAACTTTTTTTTTTTTTTGGTTTTTGAAGACAGGGTTTCTCTGTGGCTTTGGAAGCTGTCCTCGAACTAGCTCTTATAGACCAGGCTGGTCTCAAACTCACAGAGATCCACCTACCTCTGCCTCCTGAGAGCTGGGATTAAAGGCGTGCACCACCAACGCCCGGTTTCATGATTTCTTTTAATAATATTTTAGGCTAGTTTTGGATAAACTAGGAACAGTTAAAGTTAAAAATAACTCCATCTCATAATGATAAACACTGGTGATTATTAGTTTCCAATAATAAAGATATACTTTCCATAAACTTACAGAACAAATTTTATAACTTGCCTACATTTTAAATCTATTATACTGTAAGATATCCCAAAGTCCTGTGTTACTTTTTAAAGACCCATTAAACAAAAACCATATTTATACAAGAGCACATTCTAGATAGTGAATAAAAACACTTATTTCTTTTCAAAATGTATGCATTTATATAAGCCTCAGCATTTTGTTTATTGTAATGTCTTAGATAAGCAAAAGGCAAAAAATAGAGTAATAGAAAACAAATGAGTTAAAATTCATACTTCATAAAGATGGTGATTATGAATATTGCAGAAAGTTCCAAAAGTTAATAGATAGACTACACAGCCATCTAAATTATGTGTGTAAATTATGATCATATTATAAATGAATACAAAAAACTAACAAGAGATTTGTACCATCTTACTGAAGAAGCAGTCACCTTGATTTCATTAATTCACTGGGAAACACCATGTTGCCTTAACCAAATCCTTTTATTTCCAGTCATAGAGGTACTGAAATGATAATTATTTTATATGTTGCAGTGTTTTTTTCTCATGTAGCCATGTGCACCATGAGTGTGTAATACCTGTAGAGGTCAAAAGAAGGTGATAGATCTGCTTGATTTGGAGTTGCACAGGGTTGTAAGTCACTAGGTGGATTATGGAAGTACCTGGCTCCTCTGTAAGAACAGGAAGCATTCCTATACACTGAGCTATCATTCCCACCCCAAAATTAAATGATTAAATGCATCTATTTTGCTTCATTCTTATCATTTACTCATAATTAAAATGTATATTAAATATTGATAAAACTTAATAAGTTGATAGTAAAATTAAATGTGAAAAAATTAATTTAATTAATGATTAACATATTTTATATTAAAGATGAGAAATTTACCCTGTAATCTATTAAACAAGAACAAATGCTCAATCACCAAGTCTTCTGATATAATATTATAAGTACTAAATAATATTAATCATGGAAAAATTAAGTGTCTTTATGAAGATAAACTATGATGAATAAGAAAATTCAAGGATGGATTTGTAGCTGCATGTTAAGTTGTTTGTCTCCCATAATTCTGTTAGATCCTAGTATTATGGGAAAATGAGAAATGAAAAGAGTTATAGAAAAAAATCATATGCCCTCAATAGGCATTGCTAAAGAATAGTTACTTTGCAACAGTTTTAGATATAAAATGCAAACCTGACCAGAGTGCAAAATTTATTCTAACTTTTAAGAAGAGTGGTCAATGTTAAACAGAAAAATATCATGAATGGTCTAATGGACAAGTCTAATCACATCACAACTGAAGCTTCACTGTAAGATTGTGCCATGGATAAATGGAGGGAAAAAGTACTAAGTTCACTTGGGAACAAATTAAGCAATAACATTACTTTTCTTAAATGAAAGGAAGTCTAGAATTGGGTTGACTGAGATAGTTCCCTAAGAAAATACATCTGCTATGTTACTTTTAGATACCTTTACTTTTGATCATAGATTGCAAGCACATTTTTTCCTCCTGACTGTAACATTTCACAATCCCATAGTTCCACCAAAACTACAACTATATTGATAAAATTGAGATTTTCCTCAAATCTTTGTTCCTAAGTATCCAGACTTGAGGCCCCATGATTGTACAGCAAGAACTTTACCCTCTGAACCATCTCTCAAGGGCTGGCTCTATCTCATCTTCTAAAGACATTAATGTCATCACGAGATCTTTGCTACCTCTCATTTATCCAGCAGAGCCAGCATTGCTTCTTATGGTATTAACATAAATTAGAAAATAAACTTCAAAATAAAAACTTTTGGGTCAGTGATTCAAGCCATAGTGACATTTCATATGCATTAAGTAGAAATCAGTAACTTAAATTTCTAATTAAATTAAATTTGCTTACTCTTTCATAGTACATAAAACATATTCACTACTCAGTGAAAGTTATATAAAAATTTTTATACGTCATTGATAGCCAAATGTACTCACAATTTCTTCATGTAGCAGTCTAGACACTAATAAAAATTATAAAAAATACAATATCAATTTTATTATTGTATTTAGATGATCACATACCACCTTTTTGTCCTGGGAAGTACATGGTAAATTGGTGAAAAAATTAATCAAATAC